>NW_019384745.1:317493-325826 GCF_000671375.1 Centruroides sculpturatus | reverse complement strand
CACCATGGACTGAAAATACACTCACAGACAGACACACACAAAACACAATTCTATCACAAGCCTGCCTGGCAGAGAAGAATAGAAACACAAATAAATGACATTAGACAGCAATTAGGCAGGCTGACACAATACACTAAAAACAATATAACACCCAAATTAAAGAAACAACTCAAAAACATTTTCAAGAAAATCAAAACACACACAAAACATGAACAATCACAACACATACATTACAGAATACATCGATACACTAAAACAGAAACTCGCAGTCAAAGCACATAGAGTCAAACGATACAAAACATGTAAATTACGAAAATAACAAAATAAATTATTCACAAACAATGAAAAACTTTTCTACAGACAAATCAGTACCAAAACAAATACTGATACACAGCACAGTGGCACACCAACAGAAGAAGAACTCACAACTTATTGGTCTTCTATTTGGTCCAATGCTGTTACACACAATGCTGATGCAGGCTGGATCGAAGAGGAGAACAGAAACTGGCACAACATACCAACTATGCCCTGTGCTGAAATAAACGTATACGACATTTTCTACTGTGTTAACAGAACACACAACTGGAAGACACCTGGTGTAGATAACATTCACAATTTCTGGTACAAAAAGTTTACATCACTGCACCAGGAACTGGCCAAACATCTAACACACATCATCATCAATCCACAAGACATGCCAAAATTTCTTACTCAGGGCATCACCTATATGAAACCTAAAAACAACAACACCACAGACACCACACAATATAGACCAATTACATGTCTTCCAACACTCTACAAATTATTGACATCCTGTATCACAAACAAAATATACAAACGTATTGAAAAACACGACATTCTTACGGAACAACAAAAAGGTTGCTGTAGAAATCACAGGAGATGCAAAGAACAGTTACTCATAGATTCAGTCATTCTATGGCAAGCACACAAACAACACAGAAACATACACATGGCATATATAGACTATAGAAAAGCATTTGACAGTGTTCTACACATTTGGCTGCTACATATTCTACACACGTACAAAATACATCTATTACTCATTGCATTCTTCCAAAACACTATGCAGCACTGGAGAACAACACTACATCTCAGGGTTAGTAACACTTCCATACAAACAAACGAAATATTCATTAGGCGAGGAATTTTTCAAGGAGATTCCTTGAGTCCTCTCTGGTTCTGCCTAGCCCTGA
The DNA here is from genome assembly GCF_000671375.1 of Centruroides sculpturatus. NCBI lineage: Eukaryota > Metazoa > Arthropoda > Arachnida > Scorpiones > Buthidae > Centruroides > Centruroides sculpturatus. The sequence continues at coordinate 324,612 of NW_019384745.1, read as the reverse complement.
ACCTATTATCCAATATGTTAAACAAAACACATTATGGCTACAATATCAGACATGAAAAAACAACACAGTTTACGCTGTCACATCTCATGTACATGGATGACATAAAACTTTATGCATNAGTGGCAGTAGTGCACTGGTGTCCTCTGTGACCACTGAATGCAGATTCAGCTGAAGATGAAAGTCTACAAATCTGTTGTCTGCCCAGTGGCCCTATACAGATTGGAATGCTGGCCATCAAGCACCTGCCATGAACAAATTCTCCATACCATGGAAATGAAGATGCTTCACTGGTGTCTTGGCTTTACCCGACTTGACCACATGCCGAATGAAGACATCCAAAAGATCATGAAAGTGGCCACAATATCTGAAAAGATGCAGGAAGCAAGACTCAGATTGTATGGACATATCATGCGTAGTGATGAACACTCAGTGGTGAAGATAGCATTGCATCTCAGTCCACCCAGATGACAACCCCAAGGGCACCCCAAAATGAGGTGGATGGACCAACTACAAGATGGCATGAGAAGGACAAACGTCACCCCAGCAGAAACATTGGACCATACCAAATGGAGAAGGGCATGCAAGAAAGCAGACCCTGCATAGAAGCAGGACCTTAGCACTAGGAAGAAGAAGAAAAGTGATTTCAACCATTATTTATATAGAGTAAAATTTATATAAAGATTTCCATTCATCAATAAACTATATCTTGGCAAATAAAATGTTTTGTGGAAAATTCTTTTTTTTTTTTAGCATTTTCACTGTATTGGAGTTTTTGTTTAATTATGGAGTTTTGTTTAGTCCAGTAGAATCCTTTTTGTTATAAGGGTGAGCAGCACATGTAGCTAGGGCTGTCATATTTCTTTTTCCTGGCATCTTATTTGAGTAATAGCGTACTTCTAAGCCAATATCCGGCGTGAAAACTCCAAACAAAGATTGGCAAACGCTTTTGATGCCCCTCCTGGGCTCCAAACAAAGAAAGCATTTGCCAATCTTTGTTTGGAGCCCAGGAGGGGCATCAAAAGCGTTTGCCAATCTTTGTTTGGAGTTTTCACGCCGGATATTGGTTTAGAAGTACGCTATTACTCAAATAAGATGCCAGGAAAAAGAAATATGACAGCCCTAGCTACATGTGCTGCTCACCCTTATAACAAAAAGGATTCTACTGGACTAAACAAAACTCCATAATTAAACAAAAACTCCAATACAGTGAAAATGCTAAAAAAAAAAAAGAATTTTCCACAAAACATTTTATTTGCCAAGATATAGTTTATTGATGAATGGAAATCTTTATATAAATTTTACTCTATATAAATAATGGTTGAAATCACTTTTCTTCTTCTTCCTAGTGCTAAGGTCCTGCTTCTATGCAGGGTCTGCTTTCTTGCATGCCCTTCTCCATTTGGTATGGTCCAATGTTTCTGCTGGGGTGACGTTTGTCCTTCTCATGCCATCTTGTAGTTGGTCCATCCACCTCATTTTGGGGTGCCCTTGGGGTTGTCATCTGGGTGGACTGAGATGCAATGCTATCTTCACCACTGAGTGTTCATCACTACGCATGATATGTCCATACAATCTGAGTCTTGCTTCCTGCATCTTTTCAGATATTGTGGCCACTTTCATGATCTTTTGGATGTCTTCATTCGGCATGTGGTCAAGTCGGGTAAAGCCAAGACACCAGTGAAGCATCTTCATTTCCATGGTATGGAGAATTTGTTCATGGCAGGTGCTTGATGGCCAGCATTCCAATCTGTATAGGGCCACTGGGCAGACAACAGATTTGTAGACTTTCATCTTCAGCTGAATCTGCATTCAGTGGTCACAGAGGACACCAGTGCACTACTGCCACTTTAGCCAGGCTGCATTGTCCTGTGCCTTTGCATCCAGGATGGTTTCACTATCATTGCTGATGAGTGAGCCAAGGTATTTGAACTGAGCGGGCTTCTTGAGGTCTTATCCCTTAATGTTAATCGACCCGTTGGTCTGGTATTCCACACTCCAGGTATTCTGTCTTCCTGATGTTGAGTCTAAAGCTGACATCCACGAGACAGTCATTCCACTGGAGGACTTGGTCCTGTAGATCCTGTTTTGATTCTGCTGCAAGGAGGATGTCATCTGCATAGTGTAGGGTCTATGGGTGTGGACGTTGAATTTTGGCTGAAGCACAGTCCATGCAGAGGATGAAAAGAAGGGGTGAGAGGACTGATCCCTGGTGTACTCCAGTTTTTATGCTGAACAGGGGTGAGGTTCCTACTGGACATATGACCACACTGGTCACATCGGTGTACAGGAGCTGGGTCCATTGAACGTAGGCCTCTGGGACACCATGGACTCTGAGCAAGTGCCAAATAAGGCCATGTGGAACACAGTCAAATGCTTTCTCCAAGTCCATAAAAGGTATGTGGAGAGTTTTGTTCTTCCAGTGTCATACATGAAGTAACCGGGCAGCATGTATTGCATCTGTGGTTCCACAGCCCTTACTGAATCCACATTGGTTTGGAGTCAAGTTGACAATCTGACAAAGCCGAGTGTCGAGTATTCGCTCAAATATCTTCATGGCATGGCACAGGAGTTGGATCGGTTGGTAGTTGGTACAATGTGCCACATTGCTTTACCCTTCAATATTGGCACAGTGTCAATATTGAAGGGTATCATTCACTTATCATTCATCAAATAATTTGTACAATTTATATATAACAAACAATTATAGACATTCTATTTGCTTTATTGTTTTAATTCAAAAATTTTGTTCTAAATGAATTTAAATATACATTCTATTCTTTTATTGATTAGCCTTGAAGATGATATATATTTGGATCAAAAGTATTTGTCTAATTAATAAATTTTTTGCTTGTTTACAAAGTTTGTTCTTATATTATTACTAAAGATGAGTTCAGTAAAAGTACAACAGTGGATGTATGAATTGTTTAGTAAAAGAACTAGTTTTGGAAAAAAAAATCAGTTGCTTCTGTTAAATTTCTCTCCTGTCATTACCTATGTGTGTAGCAATGATTTGTGTTATATAAACTTTTGTATTTGTATTGTGTAGCAATGCTTTGTGTCATATAACCATTGTATTATTTTTTATAATGAATAAATGGCCATGACGTGGCATCTTTTATCAAGCCCGCCACTTTTTGGTTCGGTATGACTTTGAAACGGATCAAAGTAGTCGTGTATGATTTTTAAACTTACTTGTAAGGTATCCTACTCATTATCTGTGAACACATAACTTGCAACAGTGATATATTCAATAGCTTCCATTGCCATTACTAAATGCTCTGTGTTTAGACTCAGTTTTCCTTCAGTTCAACAATATGGCTGCTTCATTTGTTACCAATTGCATTATGAACAGTATGAATTTTCTTTACAGTAGAACCCCTCTAATCCGTCACCTTTGGGACTGGGGGTATGGTCGGAACGCAAAAAAGGTCAGATTATCAGAAAAAAGTAAAATAAACAATCTTCCCCTTTGTCCAATCTTTGTAGCACTGCTAATTTTTCATTTAATGAAAGAGTAACATGTTTACATTTCACTCCTGACATGTTGAAAACACACACAAAACTGTACATGTACACATAATGTAAAACATATACTGTAACGAACACAGAAAAACGCCACGGATGGTGAGTCACTGACGAGTCAGGACAAGTTTCTCAACTCCGACCACGGTCGGATTAACCGGAGTGACGGACTAGCCGAGGGCGGACTAGAGGGTTCTACTGTACTTTTGGATGAAGAATTATCTTGCAGTTGAAAATTGTGTGAATGTTACATAAATAATCTTGTATAATATTGTTTTGGAATAGTATCAAGACCATATAAAAGTTGCTTTTCTGACATTTTGAAATCAAGCACCAATAATTCAGTGATTCTTTCCTAAATTAGATAATTTCCTGTGTATTGAAAGAACTGTTACTAATATCCAAGTTTATTTCATGAAATCATCTTATATTAACTGGTTACTTTAATACGATATTTTTAAAATAGTGCATGTAATTTCATCTTGCATTATTATTTGTAAATTGTTCAGAATACTTTTTAAATTAAATATTGTATAACTAAATTCAGAGGTTTCTAAATTAATTAATTAAACAAATATCATTATTATCATCATAATTTTTTTAAAGAAGTTTTGCATTGATTTCATTAATTATTCATATAAATTAATTTATTTTGTTGTTTAAAAAATTTCTATTCCTGATTACAATACTATGTTCTTGCATTTTTGAATGAATCCATTTATACATTCATTTGTAATTTATACAATATATATTATTCTTTAAAAATAAATGAATGATCTCTTTTATAAATACAATGCATTGATTTCCCCCCAGACAAAATATGAAAGTAACCTTGCTGAACTTTTTCTTCCAGGCTCTTGACATTCTTTTCAATAAGATTAATATTATATGATTGATTTTATGATTTGCTTCTATATTTTGCTATAAGTTTTAAAAAATAACTTATAAATTGAGGTTAATGCTTATGACATCTAACTTTGTAAAATATATTTAATCTTAATTTTTGTTTTATGACATTTTAAAAATTTTCATTATGCAAAAGAAAATCTTCATTAAGACAAAACTGTTGAATTTTTTATTAGCAAATTTAAATGCCAAACGTATCAACAATTTTTTTAATATAAATATATATAACTTTTGTCTTGCAAGCTTTTAGATCAGTGATGAACAATTTTTCTTGAATGCATAGGAACTTTGTAGGCTTCTGCAAGATGCATACAATTTTTCTTAGAGTTTCAGGCCAAGTATTAAAATATTACATAATCACCAGTATACTGGATACTAAAATAATATATTCTAATGATATATAAACTAGTAATATGTAGTTTAGTCTCTTTTTTTCACTACTTATGTTTAGTTTGAATTTTCTTTATGAATACAGCACAGTTTTCATGTGTTTTCAGCACTCACTTAATACTTCAAACAGACATTTTCAGCTTCTAATCTGAGGTAGGCCTGTAAATCAAGCCGAAAACGTTTGTTCGAAGTATTAAGCGAGTGCTGAAAATGTACGAAAAGTGTTTTTATATAAATTAACAAAAATTTTAGCTTTTAGTGGAGAGTTTAATATAAATATCAGCTTAATTAGTTGCATGAGTGAGAAAACACGAAAATTGTCAAAACTATGGGAACGGCCCTGGGACTGCAGATTGCTCATAACTGATTTAGATGATTTTGTTTTTTTTTTTTATCCATCATGTATACAACCAGGTATTAAAGCATGAGGCTTGACATACTAGATCAGTTAATTTACAAAAGTTTGAGATTTGATCTGAGCTTAAACCTAAGTCTCTGAGTAGTGAGCTTATTTCATTATTGCATCACCTAGCTGTCAAACCAACCAATTGTAATGTAAGAATTTAATTTAAATACACAAAGTTGTTCCACAGTGTTTGCTTTCAATGTTGAGTACAATAATTCTGCCAACTCTAATTATATAGCCTACTTTTAATTTTATGTACAGTACATTTGATATTAATTTTTAGTAATAAATATTCCTTAATAAACTATTGATTTTCTACTTTTCTACTTATTTTCTTCTTGTTAAAGAACTCAATTAAGTTCATTGCTCCTATTTCATTTTAAAAATGTCTAAACTTTAAATGTCAGATCACTGATGATTACTCTGCAAATTAATGTAAATATGTTAGTTTTTCTCATTTTTTTAAAGAAATTATGTAAATATTGTAGATTTGTTCATACTATATTAGTATATCTACTATCATTTTATTTGTTCTACACCTTAATTCTGTGATGTCCAGTAGTTTATCTACTTATAATTTATATTCTGATTTTATTTTTTACATTTATGCCCATATAACATACATTCATATATATGTATATTTTGAATAGCTTAGTATAAATATAGGAATTAATAATAATAATAATATTAATAATAATAATAACCCTGGGAACATTACAATTGAATAGAAATACATTACACTACAGAAGGCCACTATATTGAATACATGCTACATTGTTAGGAAATTCCTGAATACAGACACACACACTGACACACTTATTTAATTTTAGTTTTGTTTTGGTTGCTATGCCTTGACTCTGGTCCAGCATAGTACACAACCACTGGTGTGAACCGAGTATAACTCACAAAATATAATAATAATAACTCTCCCATGGTCACCACTTGGTCTTGGTGGGAGAGCCCAGTAATTTTACTGAACCATAGAGCAATGCAGGCTGGAGCACAAGCTCCTGGTAGGGACACCCATGCCAGTAAGGTCTATGGGGAGAAATGAAGCTAAGAATGACCACACCAACATTCTGTGGAGGTAATTATTATGGTAGTAACCGTAACGTACAACTACACATCGGAGTTTACTAAATATTACGTACCTCCGAAACCTTTAACCGATGTGAATAAATTCAACATTACTAATGTTTTTAGACCCCTCCTGGGTCCTCCTTCAGGTAAAATCGTCAGACTACCCATTCGTTTCGAAAGAATTTTTCAAAACATTGAACGATAGAACTGCATCACATGTTCCATATTCCCGAACGTAAAAGTTTCCACGTCATAGCGGAGGCAATTGAAAATATTTTTTTTTTATTTTTTTATATAATTCCTGTTGTAAGATCTTTGATGTTAAGCAAAAAACATTATATGCATACTGTCTAACATTTCGTCTTCCTTGCTTAAGTTTACAACTTCCTTAATCTTCCTGTTGCATTAGGGCTTGCCAAGCCAAAGATAGAGAGATTTTATCCCTGGAATTAATGGGTGATGAATCGTTGTATGCCCTGTATATCTCTATCTGCTCTAACCACTTGAGATGGTCTGCATATGGGGTGGTGGTGATTAACTTGGCATTTGAGAAGTCTGCTACGATCTCTGGATCAAACGCGTAAGTGGATAAGGATGTGGAACATTTATTAAGTCGAATGTCACGGATGTGTTCCTTCCACCTGATCCCAACTGCTCGTTTCGTTGAGCCTATGTATACTAAGTCCCTGTCAAAACGGTGGTCCCTAAGTGGTACTTTATATACGCCTGGCAATCTTTCATCCTCAGATTTATCCTTTCCATTGCGCAGCATATCAAATACAGAAGGGCATCTTCTGTAGGATAGTGATATACTA
>NW_019384745.1:303701-313988 GCF_000671375.1 Centruroides sculpturatus | reverse complement strand
ACACTCATTGACAAACACAATAAAATCACATACATTATAGACATAGCCATTCCAAACACTCACAATGTACAAAACACATGCACTGAAAAAATTAGCAAGTACACAGAACTCGCCCAGGAAATAAGGCATCTGTGGAGGATGGATAGTGTGCTTATTGTACCTGTCGTTCTCTCCTGTAGTGTGATACCACACACACTACATTAAAAAACACAAAAAGGCTGGGAACATTACAATTGAGTAGAAATACATACATCACACTACAGAAGGCCACTATATTGAATATATGCCACATTGTTAGGAAATTCCTGAACACAGATACTGACACACTTGTTTAATTTTGGTTTTGTTTTGGTTGCTATGCCTTGACTCTGGTCTGGCATAGTATACAGCCACTGGCGTAAACCGAGTATAACCCACTAAACCCAACATAATAATAATAATAATTAGGAATTTTTGAAGAAAAGGAAACTGAGCTCTTTGGCATAGGTTTTTTTTTTTTTTTGACTTAACATGAAAACACAAATGTGGTAACATGCTTTTAACAATCTGTCTAAAGCAGTTTAAAACATGCAAGCTTTGGGGAGGACATAGATGTCCAATGTTATAACAGACAAAAATGTCAAGAAATATTTAAAATGAACACGTGTGTAGCCAGTGGCCTATCAACTCTAGCAACAGGTTGAAAAAACACACATATATGGCCACAAGCTGTGATGTTAAATGCCTGTCATAAAGATTAAACTAAAAAATTGTCATAAAGATCAATGCAAATTGATGGAAGTTGGAAAGTTGATTGACATATCTTGTGACAAGCCTACAGCCATCAATTGGCCCATAGACTTTGTGATGAACTTTGGCCTCAAGTATCTCAGCGTATAGATTGAATTTTAAAATTCTGTCTTTGTCACAATATCAGTCGTGCTGAGTTCTACTGTACATATTTGCAAAAAATCATGTTTAGTGGTTGTGCAGTTGCTTTAAATTTCGTTTGCAGACAAAACACTTTTTGACTTACACAGAGCTTCACTTACGCTCTTTTCAATAACAATAGTAATAAAATGTTAAATAAAGATGTTTAATTAAAGAATTGGATTAGATAGAGATTATCAGTAGTCAACTGAAGGCTGTACTCACACAATCATATATCCTGTGCCTCTGGAATGATGATTGAAAGTGTGACACTAGTATGCAATTTAGAAAGTACTGTAAGGTCTCGTTTTATGCGGTGGATACGTTCTACAGAAAAGCGCATAAAAAAAATTCGCATAAAAAAAAGACTTTACTTGCCTTGAAAAAGTAGGGATACGTTCCGTAATTTTCTAAAATCGCATAAAACCAAAACAATGAATTAAAATTAACTTAAAACCGCATAAAAAAGTTTGCAGAAATTAAAAGAAATAGGCTGCTTAATACTGCAACTTGAAATCAGCAAAATTTAAACTCGCTACTTATTATAAAAATGAACAAAACACCGCTAAAATAAAATTTAATTTCAAAACAATTACAGTTTATACCTTTCAATGCGAAACTCAGAATGATGTAATAGCGACTTGTCGATGGTAAGTATCATGTACAAGGGGAATCCCCGAATTGCAAAAGCTCACTCTAAAAATAAATCACTAACATCTGGATGTGAAGAGTTAATTAAAACTTTAGTTCCTCGCCCGAGTTAACTCGGGCAGGTTACATAGCGTTTCATAAAACACGGTCCTTAAGGCCATTTTTGAATATTTTTTTTTTGAATTTTTGGAATGTTTTTTAAGTCTCCAAATTTTTTAAAAATATTTAAAAATATACGGCCAGCTAGTGTTCACCCTACTTTAAACCCTTGTCCTCCCGCGACGTTTATGAGAATGCCCCGGGAAATCCAACTCCAGCTGTGTTCAAGGTCATCCAGATGTATAAACTGACTCATCGGTGTTAAATTTCACAGAAGGGCAAGACAAAGGAAGTTAAACTTTGAAGCTTTTTCTTCAAAATTAACGCATTTCTTTCTTTTTTTTCAGTTTTAAGTATTTTTTATGTTTAATTACATTTATATCAAAAATTGCTACGAACTAAAGCGATTAAGGTAGATCTAGCTGTCCTTTACATCCATAAACGTTATATGTCAGTGGAACAAATGGAGTGAGCTTTGAGCGTCCCACGATTTTTGGAGACTGTCTATACGCGGGCTTCCTAAACAAGCCTATATGTATGTTTGTCCAAAAAAATTTTGGATGAAATACAAACCGCACAACTTCAAAATCGCATAAAAAAAATCCGCATAAAACGAGACCTTACAGTACTCTCTTAAATACTAAAACATCTTTTTTTTTCCCATTAGCAGGTTTGGTTGTTTATACAGTATGTGTAGTATACAGTTTATACAGTATGTTTATACTATATAAACCACCAAACTTGAATTTTCTGTAATAATCATATCACTAAATCCAAATTTGAGTTTCATTTTAGCTAATTATTAACTAATTAATATAGAATAATTTGGTCTAAAGGGGCTAGTTTATTAACAATTCTTAAATCTGTGAGGGTATGTTAGAACTATGCATATACGAGGTCTATTCAAAAAGTATTGGACTTTTATTTTTTCCATGTAAACCAATGATTCGCGGAGGCCTCTTTCGATGGAGTTGTGGAGGGGAACAGTCGCACAGCCCTGAATTTTTTCCTGCCTGCAGGAAGCATCAGTCATTGGCAGTCGGCCTATGAGTGATGACATGTAGTGAGCTCTCGTCGGATTCCACTAAGTTGGAAAATGACTGAACAACGTGAGCAGCGATATTACATCAAATTTTGTCAAAAACCTTGGCAATACCCAAGTGTAAACCATTTGTAAGATTCAGCAGGCTTTCAGGGATGATCCTCGAGGCCAAAAAAAAGGCGTGGCAGGTCCGCAGCAATATCAAGGTCATTTAACAGTTTTTTCGACTCTCATGGGGTGGTGTATCGTGAGTACTCACCACAAGGCCAAACCATTGCAAAGGATTACTACCAGGAGGTCCTTCGTTGTCTTTCCGATGCTGTGCGACGCAAACGACCGGATATGTGGTCGATCAAAACTTGGCAGCTCCAAGTTTTGATCGTGATAACGCGTCCGCCCATTCTGCGCATCTGATTCGGGCTTTCGTTGCCAAACACAATACTCCTGTGGTTCGTCACGCTCCGTACTCTCTCCACATGGCTCCGTGTGACCTTTGGCTATTTCCCAAGCTGAAAATGCCGCTAAAAGGAACCCGAATTTAGTCGAGAGAAGACATTGTGTGGAATCCGACGGACTGGCTGATGGCCATTCCAAAAGATGCGTTCCAGCAGTGTTTCCAGCAATGGCAGGAACGCTGGGAGAAGTGTATACATTACCAAGGAGACTACTTTGAAGGGGATTAGAGTTTTGTACCTCAAAGTCAATAAATTTATTTTTGCCAACCAAAGGTCCGATACTTTTTGAACAGTCCTCGTATGTGTTGGTATACCACTTCTTTTTAATTTATTTTCTATGTGTAAGCAATGTGCACTTTATCTCTTTCTTGTTTCAATTAATACATGAAACATTTCAAAAAGTTTCAGGAGTAGTACTCTGTTGCTAAATGCATTGATATGAAACATTTTAAATACACCATCAAAGTATTGTCCATTTTCAGACACACTTTTGTTAATGCTTATACAACCTTTCAATACATTTCTGGAACCCTTTTTGGTAGTCTGTTCCATAGCATCTTTTGCAGCTGTTTTTACAGCATTTTTATCATGGAAAAATTTCCTATTTAACAGTGCCTTTGTTTTTAGAAAAAGGTAAAAATTGCAAGGCGTGAGGTCAGGCAAATAGAGAGTGTATGGAAGCAATGTTGTGTCCATTTTAGCTAGATAATTTTGAAGAACTAGATGGCATATTGTCAGGAGGAGTACCCAGACCTTAGCTGTCCAATGTGTTGATTTAAGTTTGTAATTCAATTATATATAAACTTTTTAATTATCAAATAATAATAAAAATAAACTGTTTTAAAGATATTCATATAACAATATTATTGAAAAAATGAAAACCTCTCTCTAGAAAGCTGCATAAATATTATCTCTATTAAAAACAAAAATAGAAATTTTGATTTTAATACTTTTTTTTTTTAAATTGTTATCATTTAAGTTTGTCTTAAAAATAATGATAGAAACTTCAATGTAAATATAAAGTTTAATCACATAGATATGATAAACCTGAATAAGTAAACTTTATGTATATTCTCTATGTTGATATATTCAATCAACATATGTCTTCTAAGGATTTCCTATAAACATGTTCATGCAATATCACTTTTGATGTTACTTATTTTTCTTATCTTTAAATATTATTGAAAGATTATTTTAAACCACTTCAAAAAGCTTTTGTTTTTGTTTTTATCTAATTCAATGTAAAAAGTAGACTAATACTTAGATTAAATTTTATATTATATAGAAAAAACTTTAGAGAGAATTTGCAAGAAAGAGAATGAAACATCCAAAATATGAATGAATAAATGTTTTTAAATATTACAGTATTAAGATGAAATGATTTAAAATGAATGAAAGAAATTATTGCTAAATTAAGATGAAATCAGATTATATAATCTGTTTTGATTTATTTAGCTGATAAATAATTAGTTAAAATATATTTTTTAATATAACATAAATATACAAAGTATTCTTAACTTTCCTATCAAACATATGAATTTATAAACAAAAGTAATTTTAAATTTTATTTTAAACATGTGTTTTGTAAGTAAAATTTCACATAGAAATGTTTTTTTAATTATGTTTTCAATTGTCTTTAACAATCTTCATCAGTTAAATAATAAAGTAAAAATAACATTAAAGAAATAGAACATATCAGATTTTTACTTTATTTTTTTAGTTATTATTTGTATACACATACATATCAAAATGATTGATATTTATATTAGGATGTTATACAGGAATATTATTCTGATACAGAATAAAAGTAAAATTCATTAAATTTTAAAATTTTATTAATGTTACTGTAAGAATATATATGCAATATGCAGTCTATACTATTATTTTACTAATATATAATCTATCAATATATTGGACTATGCTTTACTTATTTGGATTTCTGCCCCTCTAACCACTTTAAATAATCTTTATGCAGAAACAGCAGAAATCTATATTTTGATTAATAAATTTGCAAATCTTCCTGATACAGACTTTCTGGAAGTTGCACATGGTCTGCCTAATTTTTATAAACCAATTGAAAATTTTGATCAGATATACACACACAAATATTTTAATGGATTATATTTTTCTGGATACTTTTTTATGCCTATTCCTGTTAATACTTGAAATGTTACTTGCTTATTTTCTTTTCTTTGCTGTCTTAGTGTTACTATCAAATCCTTTTTTTATAATCATTAGAAAACTGGTTTAAAAATAGAAGATAAACTTTATTTTGAATATCATCAATTTAAAGCACTTTGTAAAAGTTTACTGTATTATACTTAAATGTTACATTATTTTGTAGTCATTTCTTAGTTTTATTTGTTTCTTTTACTCAGGTTTTTTGTTTTATATTGTTGTACAGGGGTGGCAAACATTGTCCAAGGAATATCACTTGTAATACTTGAGAAATAAATATATACAGTAGAGCGTCGTTTATCCGAATCAATTGGGGACTGGGGTTGTTCGGATAACTTATTTTTGGATAACTGATTATGTACGAAAAAATATATTAATTTATCCTGTGTTGAAATTTTTCTCCGTTGCATGTCGCTTCACGTTGAATTTTCGTCAATGTTAAGCCTAACGAAGACTATTGTATCGTTAAAAATTATTTTTTTATTTTGTACAAACAAAATAAATATATTGAAAAATATAAAAACAATAAAAAATTAGAAGTTAATTTAGTATCAAAAATGTAAAATATTTGAATAGCCGAAGACATAGCCAAAGATTACAGCACTGGCGAAAATTTAAATTTGTCGACTGGAATTCCTTCGGATAACCGACCTTTGGATAAACGATGCTCTACTGTACTTATATAAATGATAAGGTTAATGTATTGTAGTTTAAATTTATAAGTTTTATGAAAAAGTATAATATTTATGTTTGTCTGATAAACCACTCCATGTTAATTCTTTAATTAAGTTTCAAGATACTAAATTTGTTACTAAAGAATTGTTTTATTCTTTTTTATATGTTAGAATTCTAACTGAATATGATCTTATCAGACTTATATATTTTTATTTTGTTTAATAAAACCAAGAAGCTTTAAATTTAAACATGATTATTAAGTCTGCAATGAATTTATAAAATTATCACTATGATTTATTAATAATAATTGGAAATAAAAAGATTGATTAGAAAATATCCAATAATGAAATGACTCATTTTCATCTATACGACAGGTATTCTTTACAATACTTGATTTGATAGATGATGATAAACTTTCAACATCATCTATCACAACAGGTATTCTTTACAATACTTGATTTGATAGATGATGATAAACTTTCAACATCATATTTGTTGACTGGTTGGTTTTTAGCTACTCATTCATATTGTAAGTAATTAATGAAATTTTCTATAATGATTTTTATTTTCCAAAATAATTATAGGCATTTTACGTATGAGCCCAGCATGACCTTGTAGTATTATGCTTTTTTCTTGCATATATTAACATTTTTATCTGCCAATTATTAACAAGCCTTAAATTTTTATTTTAAATTAATACTGAATTAGAGTTAATATTAATATAACATAAGTAATATTTTTATATTTTATGTATGAAATGTTTATATAGCTTCAAAATGAGTAGTATTAATAATTAATTATTATTTAATTATTTTGAGACTGAGGGGCTGTCCATTAGTTATGTTAGTTTTTGAATCACTTTCCCCTCTCTCTTATATAAAATGTATTTTTCCAAACTTTGTCTTTTTTAATTATATACACAATAATTTATAGACCCCTTCAACATTAAAGAAATGACTTTTATAAAATTGTGCAAATATTTTCTATATATTGTACACAATGTACTTTTCTCAACTCCTTAAACTGTACTGTACATATAATTAACAAATGCCCTTTATTTTGAATTTCCGTTCCATTCAAGTTTTACACTGTTTTAAAATTAAATTAGAATATACTGAAACATCAAAACATTAATTTAATCTTATTTAAATAAAACTTAATTTTTTTTAGGATTGGGATGGATGTAAATAAACTTACAAACAATCTAGTTTTATATAATTAATAAAAATCTAAAGTTCTATCATGTAGAAAATTACAGTGCACTCTTGCTAATCTGAACTATGAGGGTCATTCTAACAGAAAAGAACGTTTTGATCTGACAAGGCATTCAATTCTCTTACCACCCTCAACTGCTGTGTCATAAACCTTCCCACGTTTTCATGCCAGTCTGATGCTAACAGCAAGCCACCAACAATCACAACTGTTTACAGTGTGACTTTGAAATGTGTGACAAAATTAAAGATCCTGCCAAGTGTGAGGTTTGTAATGTAATACACTTTTTGAATGCAAAAAAAGTCCGCCCTATCGAAATTTACAGACAGATAACTGAGGTTTATGGTAATGTGATGAATGAAGCTTCAGTTCAAAACAAACTGTAGGAATTGTTGTCTAGAGGCATTGTGCTGCTTCAGGATAACGCATGTCTGCATGCTGCTGCGTTGACGAAGAACTTGCTTCAGCAGTTTAAGTGGGAAGTTTTTGAACATCCTTCTTATAACCTGGACTAGGTTCCGAGTGATTACATCTTTTCCCAGAATTTAAGGATTTTTTAGCTGGGAATCACTATGAAAGTGACAACAAACTGAAAGTGGCTGTTAATGACTGGTTCAAGAACTTGGCGATAACTGAGTGTGCAGAAGGCATAGAAAAGCTGATGATATGCTATGACAAATGTTTAAATTTGTATGGTGACTATATAGAAATATAGCTAAGGTATCATATGTATTGTAAAATAAGTTTTGTTTCATTATCTTAAATAAAAATATCTAGAGAAACAANTATACGACAGGTATTCTTTACAATACTTGATTTGATAGATGATGATAAACTTTCAACATCATATTTGTTGACTGGTTGGTTTTTAGCTACTCATTCATATTGTAAGTAATTAATGAAATTTTCTATAATGATTTTTATTTTCCAAAATAATTATAGGCATTTTACGTATGAGCCCAGCATGACCTTGTAGTATTATGCTTTTTTCTTGCATATATTAACATTTTTATCTGCCAATTATTAACAAGCCTTAAATTTTTATTTTAAATTAATACTGAATTAGAGTTAATATTAATATAACATAAGTAATATTTTTATATTTTATGTATGAAATGTTTATATAGCTTCAAAATGAGTAGTATTAATAATTAATTATTATTTAATTATTTTGAGACTGAGGGGCTGTCCATTAGTTATGTTAGTTTTTGAATCACTTTCCCCTCTCTCTTATATAAAATGTATTTTTCCAAACTTTGTCTTTTTTAATTATATACACAATAATTTATAGACCCCTTCAACATTAAAGAAATGACTTTTATAAAATTGTGCAAATATTTTCTATATATTGTACACAATGTACTTTTCTCAACTCCTTAAACTGTACTGTACATATAATTAACAAATGCCCTTTATTTTGAATTTCCGTTCCATTCAAGTTTTACACTGTTTTAAAATTAAATTAGAATATACTGAAACATCAAAACATTAATTTAATCTTATTTAAATAAAACTTAATTTTTTTAGGATTGGGATGGATGTAAATAAACTTACAAACAATCTAGTTTTATATAATTAATAAAAATCTAAAGTTCTATCATGTAGAAAATTACAGTGCACTCTTGCTAATCTGAACTATGAGGGTCATTCTAACAGAAAAGAACGTTTTGATCTGACAAGGCGTTCAATTCTCTTACCACCCTCAACTGCTGTGTCATAAACCTTCCCACGTTTTCATGCCAGTCTGATGCTAACAGCAAGCCACCAACAATCACAACTGTTTACAGTGTGACTTTGAAATGTGTGACAAAATTAAAGATCCTGCCAAGTGTGAGGTTTGTAATGTAATACACTTTTTGAATGCAAAAAAAGTCCGCCCTATCGAAATTTACAGACAGATAACTGAGGTTTATGGTAATGTGATGAATGAAGCTTCAGTTCAAAACAAACTGTAGGAATTGTTGTCTAGAGGCATTGTGCTGCTTCAGGATAACGCATGTCTGCATGCTGCTGCGTTGACGAAGAACTTGCTTCAGCAGTTTAAGTGGGAAGTTTTTGAACATCCTTCTTATAACCTGGACTAGGTTCCGAGTGATTACATCTTTTCCCAGAATTTAAGGATTTTTTAGCTGGGAATCACTATGAAAGTGACAACAAACTGAAAGTGGCTGTTAATGACTGGTTCAAGAACTTGGCGATAACTGAGTGTGCAGAAGGCATAGAAAAGCTGATGATATGCTATGACAAATGTTTAAATTTGTATGGTGACTATATAGAAATATAGCTAAGGTATCATATGTATTGTAAAATAAGTTTTGTTTCATTATCTTAAATAAAAATATCTAGAGAAACAAATGTTCTTTACTTTTAGAATGACCTTCGTAATTATTGTGTAGGATTGTTCATATCAGTGAGATTAATATAAAGGTGATCAGATCAAAAGATACTACAAACAAATGTATATACTTTAAAAAAAAAAAACATTTTATTTATATTGTATTTAAATATTTTATATAAATACAAATGTAAATATTTATGTATTTATCATGTTTTTAAAAATAATTTATGATTTATTTTTGTTTTTTGTTGAAACATATAGCAGAAATAAATTGGATGCTTCTTAATTCAAGCCAATTGGCTTGGATTAAGAGGCATCCAGATTAGTATTAGAGGATTTGATCCCGGGATCTCGAAAATCGGGATCCCGGGATCCCGACCACTTTTCAGTCCCAAAATTTTCGGGATTAAGTTTTCCTAATTCCGGGATTTTCGGGATTGACATCATTTTAAAAAAATTGCAAAATAGACTGCATGAAGCGAAACGTTCAGTGCCAGTGCTTTTAACAGAATTGCTTGCCTATCATTTTAATATAAAATACAAGAAATTTTATTCCAAGCAAGCAGCAGAAATTAACCAAGCGGGCTTGCGATGCTTGCTTGGAATAAAACTTCTTGTATTTTCAACTAAAATGATAGGCAAGCAGTTCTCACTGGGTTACTTGGTAATATACTTCATTTTTGTATTTTTGAATTTTCGCGGGCGCCAATCGATTTTCTGGCGCAGTC
>NW_019384745.1:300254-302372 GCF_000671375.1 Centruroides sculpturatus | reverse complement strand
TGTCAGCCGCCCGGGGCGGAGGAAAATTTCGCCCCCCCTTATTTAGGTATTTCAATTTAAAAGACCAAAATTTAGTTTTGTCACAGAACAAGCAATGAAAAATTCGGTGGTAGTGCAGCGACCTGTTTAAAATAATTCTATTGGATATTAGTGGTGTATATGAACACGAATGAATTGTACAAGCAAAGAAAAGAAAAAAGGTCAACAGGTTTTGCAGGAATTCTCGGATGAAAAAGCTACTAGTTCACCCGGTGAGCCGATTCCCGGACTGTCTGGACGATAGCACTATCATAGGCGCGATGCAAGTATAGATTAGGATGTTTCAAATTTTTACAAGATTATTATTATTTATTGTGAAATTTTGCCGCCCCCTAAAAAGTGCCGCCTGGGGCCGCCCCTGCCACCCCCACTATGGTATGCCACTGAATTATTTTATACATATACAGTAGAGCGTCGATTTTCCGAATCAATTGTGTGAGATCAGCCAGGACATAGATCTTAGTCTACGACACTTACGGCGCGCGATCGTGAGATCGGCTCTCGTAACTTTTTATAGGAGGGCTGTTATATTTAGGAAAAGGGGATTCAAGACTGTGAAGTCTTTATCCCAAATTGTCAGGGTCCCGACACCAGTTAATCACTGTTATTATACGCGGATTAACACGCGTATGCGATCTGATCCGTTCACGCAATTAAAAGATAGTTTTAATTAAAACGAAATATTAAATTTAATAAAACAAGAAGATAAATCATACAAAAATCTCAATGAACGAGAGATAGAACTACTACAACTAATATACAAATCAGGAGATAATTAAACTTATATTCTACCCTATTCGNATTGTATTTAAATATTTTATGTAAATACAAATGTAAATATTTATGTATTTATCATGTTTTTAAATATAATTTATGATTTATTTTTGTTTTTTGTTGAAACATATAGCAGAAATAAATTGGATGCTTCTTAATTCAAGCCAATTGGCTTGGATTAAGAGGCATCCAGATTAGTATAGATTTGGATTAGAGAGAGTGCAATATAAAATAAATCTTTTCTGTTGATAATGTAATAACTATTTATTTTTAATAATAATAATAATAATTTATTACAGGTTACAATAAAGAAATTTTTAAATAAAATGAGATTTATTGTTATAAATGAAGATAAATTTAAATGTGAATATAATTCAAGACATTATATTTGATAAATTGTAATGGTAAAAACCAACGAAGAAACTGTTGACCAGAGACAGTATAATCAAAGCCAGTCAAATATTCAACGAGGAAAATGGAAGAAAAAACCTCCAGAAGGCTCAGATGAAATGGTTACATTAACAAAATCACAACTTCGAGCTATTTTAGAAGCAATTGGACAAATTGGGCAAAGAAGAGGTTAGACATTTCATATTTAATTGAATTTTAATAGATTTATGAAATAATTCTTAAAAATAAATGCTTTAAAAAATTAAACTTTACAATTATAACTAATCACAAATAATCTTAATAATTTATTTATTTTCTACAATTAAAGTGAATATATTACAGTGGAACCTTGCTTAATGAGCACCTTGCAAAATGAGTGCTTTGCATAACGAGCAAAACAAATTGTAAAAAATTGCCTCCCTTAATGAGCGATGTTTCGCGTAATGAGTGACAAGGAGAAGGAAAGTCCTGAATTTTGCACATGCACCATCAATCTGTGTTTAGCACTCATTCCACTAGCATCTTAGTGTTGCTTGTGATCACATATTTTCCCAAACTTGTGTTCACACATATTACGTTTAAACATCAACAATCAACAGGCCCATTAATATGGCAAATTCTTGGGCTATGTAAAGGCTATAATTAAATATTAGAAATTGATTAATTTGACTAGAGGTAGGTAGTTATGCTGCCATCTTGTATTAAATTTAATGACCAATTCTAAATTAAATTTTAGAAATGTCTGAATTAAAAATTAACTATTTATAATTATTAAATTTTTATTAATATATTATTAATATTTTAAATTAAATTTTAAAATTATTAAATTATTAATTATAGCTTTTACATAGCCCAAGAATTTGGCATATCGTTTGGAGTGTTTATCAAACATATTATCTGTGATTTTTTTGTTTT
>NW_019384745.1:275343-299437 GCF_000671375.1 Centruroides sculpturatus | reverse complement strand
TCTCTCTGCAGATTATTTTCTTTTTTATACCTTTTTAAACTCTGTTTTTTAAAGATTTTATAGTCATTATTGGCTTGTTTTTTTGAAAAATTGAAGTTTTATATTATCCAAAAGTCAGAAAGGAAAGAAAAATATAATTTTTTCGTAATTTTACGTTTTATGTAAGAAAACAAAAGAAGAAATTTTCTGACTCCATTGAATTTTTATAACTTTTTTGAAATAATATAGTGATGCCAATTTAGGGTTTTCCCCTAAGTTTAGCGGAAAAATAACTTATAGCGGAAATTTAGGTAAGAGTGTAAATTTTGTCCTTATTCGTTAGTGAAGCTTTAGTGACGACGAGAAGCTTTTAAAAGTCACATGACTCATGAGTGTTCTCGCACGAGATACTTTTGCTCCAGTCCCACGCTGCCTGCACCCTAAAGTGAAAATTTTTGTGTCCATGGATTGTCAAAAAGGAATATATATATATTCTTTGATATGCATTGCATCTAGTGCAAAACTATTTAGAGAGAACTTGTTTCAGTTTTAGGAGGAATTCTGTTAGTTTAGGGGATATTTCATGTCTGTTTAGAGGTGTCCTCGACAGTTTAGCAACATTGAGTCAACCAGGAAATACTTAAAAGTCACTACAAAGGTGAAAGAAAGTGAAATTTTTGCGTTACTATTTCCTTGTATAATCAAAACAGTAACGTGTAGAATGTTAAGTGACTTTTTGAGTCCACGTAAACTGACATCAAATCAAATACAAGTACATACATATATTGTGGATCCCTCTGTTAAAAGAACAGAGAATCTGTAATTGATTCTTTAAAAATTCTTTAAAGAATCCACTATCTTTTTAAATAAAAACGATTGTGGATTCTTCTTGTGAAAGTAAAACAAATATTATCAAAACGATAAGAATTTAAATGCATATTTATATCAGTGAAAAGGAATTGTGTTAAATGTGATTAAATACAATATTCTTCAGGGCATTTTGTACTTCAAAAAGTCACTTAACATTCTACACAGTACACGCTACTGTTTTGATTATACAAGGAAATAGTAACCAAAATTTCACTTTCTTTCACCGTTGTAGTGACTTCTAAATATTTCCTGGTTATTACATGGAAATGAAAGAAAACTGTTATGATGTTTTAACTTCCTCGATTAAACCGAAGAATAGTTATAGATAAAAATACAACACTTATAGCTCCAAATTATAAAATACATCGACGTTCATCGGTTATAATAATACAGTAGAGCGTCGATTTTCCGAATCAATTGGGGACTGGGGTTGTTCGTATAACTGATATTTCGGATAACCGATTTATGTACGAAAAAATAGTTTAACGTATCCGATGTTGAAATTTTTCTCCGTTGCGTGTCGCTTCGCGTTGAATTTTCGTCGATGTTACGTTTAACAAAGACTATTGTATCGTTAAAAATTATTTTTTTATTTTGTACAAACAATAAATATATTGAAAAATAAAAAAATAATAAAAAATTATACTTCAAATGTTAATTAGTATCAAAAACGTAATTAGTATTCAAATGTTAATTAGTATCAAAAACGTAAAATATTTGAGTAGCCCGAGACATAGCCAAAGATTGAAGCGCCATAGCACTGGCGAAAATTTAAATTTGTTGACTGGAATTCTTTCGGATGATTGACGTTTCGGATGATTGACTTTCGGAAAATCGACGCTCTACTGTAATTATAATTTTATGTATATAATATGGATAACAAGGAAAAGAAATGTTTTATTCAATTTGCTGAATTCCAAGCAAACATTTGGTGAATACTGAGTATTGTGGATGGTAATACTTGTGACAAATGTTCAGTATTTATTCTTTCTCGATTCTTGTTGGTAAATTGTGCTGAATCAGAGGAAAGAAATATTCTTCTTCATTCATTCATGTTGTCCATCCACACATTTCTGCTTCATTCATGTATTTTCTTGTTTTTGTCCATCTACACATTTCTGCTTCATTCATGTATTTTCTTGTTTTTGTCCATCCACACATTTCTGCTTCATTCATGTATTTTCTTGTTTTTGGTCATCAGTATTGCTATTTTAATCTTTTTTAAACTAGTCTTTTACTCTGAGATCCACTACTTCACAAAACAATGAACTTGCAATAGAAAAGAACTACTTACTTTCAGAAGTGAATTTTTTGTCTGTTTTTAAAATTGACATCCTCAAGTCTAATTAGAAATGCCAAAGATCTGCCAACTTGGCAATATTTACCAGGAGTATATTCCATCCCTCTTATGGACAAGAGAACCAGTGAAGAATTGGAATACATAGGAGCCACATGTTGCACATTACCGTCCGTCTAAAGGAACATCGAGCTGACATATCAAAAGACCAATTAACCACCACCCTAGCAACATATGCCCTGACATGAATGTCCATTTTGACTGAGCCAAAATCATACATAGAACAGCAGATAGATCACATATCAGATATCTAGAGTTAATGGAGATCTACAGGATGACCCAAAAGTCAAACCATCAACTATAAAGGGGATAGCACAATCCTGAACCCATGGAAAATATAAGTTCAGCAGAAGCACATTCCACACAGGTTGCTACATACAAACATTTTACCAGTCAATGTCTATCAACTATCCTCCAATCATCAATGACTACATAAAGTTTATTATCTGTTACAAAAAATGTGCAATTCAAATTTTAGAACACCAGCCTGAGGATGTCATTTTTAAAAATGGATGAAAATGTTTACTTCTCAAAGTGAGTAGTTCTTTTCTATTGCTGGTTTATTGGTTCGTGAAGTAGTGGATTTCAGATTAATATTAACCAGTATAGGGGTTTTATTTTCATAGTCTTTTACTTTTGAATTTAGCTTATTTTTTCGATTTTGTTTATAGTTTAAATATTTATTTTTTCTATATTTTTTTGGTGTTTGTTTTGCAATACAGTTTTATTGTGTCATTTTTAAAAAATTCCTTTCTTTTTCATTTTCACATCTTTTTGCTTTGGTGAAATGATACTATCCACCATCTTTTACTTTCAGGCTTTTTTTCATTGACAGATATGAACTATTTGTAACCATAAAAGTAGCAGCACAAATTATTGTTTGAGAATTGCTTACTTTCTAGATCTTGGATGAATGTTCAAATGAATGTATGTATGTGCTTGCCAAGTGACAAACACTTTGGCAAATACTTTGGCAAAAAGAAAATATTCAACAGTGCTTTTCAGCTGCACCAAGATCAAAAACATTTGAACATATACTGTACTATAGCAAAAAGAAAGCTAACTGTTGTTGTATTAATTTATGCAATGTTGATTTTTATACTTTACAATCAGGGATTCTTTGTATGTTATGCTGCTAAATTTCATTAAAATGATTTTTTTCTGTCTTTGTGCTTGGAAGAGATGCAGTTTAAACATATTCCTGTTTTTGAATGAATTAATTTATTTTAATTTATTTATTAATTAATATTACTGTAAATATTGCAGTGGAACTAATGCCCAGTAGGATATGTATATACTTGTTCTATTCTGGAAGGATATTTTTTACACCTGGATGTGTTACTGAATACACTGTATAAATAAAGTAATACATAAAACTCTTATATTATTCATTATGACTTTCTTTTTCACTCCGTAATCATTATGAAACATTTTGTAAAATAATTATATTTCCTCTTTTTTAATGTATTAGAAATAAATGCTAATAATGTAAAAAAAGAGAACTAAATATGTTTTAACTTATTTTAAAACAGAAAATTTGAAATTTACTGAAGAAATTTTTAAATGAATTAATTCATTAAAATTTAGTGTGGTGCTAGATAAAAATGTTTAATTTTGAATTTATCAGTATACTATTTTTTTATAATAAAACAATCTGAAAATAAATATATATGTAGAAATAAAACTTGATGGCATAAAGTATTTAAGTTTTTAAAAACATTTTACAAAAGGAAATTAATTTTTAAAATTGTTTCAAAACCTCCAGTTTTGATAGTTTTTTACCTTTTGTATTTTAACTCATTCTGATGTTTTTCAAATGTCCATATATTTTAAATGTTACATAAACAATAAATTATGGTATTTTTTTACCATCACTCCATATTAACAAAATATAAATCCAATATATGTGTAAAATTATTTGTAGATCAGTGAATAGCTCACAAATAAATTTTGAAGCTATTAGTTTAAGTGCTATTTTTTTATACAATAATATTTGACAAAAGAATTTTTTTATTAAGTTTTAATAAGTTTAAAAAGATTTTTAAAAGTTTAATTTTTATAAATATGAAACCCTAAGACAATGTCAAAAGGAAGAGTAATAAGTAGTGGAAGAATATTACTTAAGATGAAAAATTTTAAACATTTTAATAAAGTTGTTGTAAAAAGTTTTCAAATACATATATATTTCCAATACAGTGTGTGATTGGTTAACGAACAAATCGGATAATGAACACTTTCACGAAAGATTTTTATGATCAGACAACAAACACATGTTTGGATAATGAACACTTCACTGAACAAACACAAGAAGAAGCGAGGTAAAATAATGAATACCGATTGGTCTATCCTTATCTTCGGGCAACAATTCAAAACTTTTCGGAGCGCAGAAGATGTCGACATCGACGTTCTACCCAGTATATACTGATCGGATAGTATTCCCCTGAACTTTGAAACTCTCCCTTGTAATTCCAGTCTTTTATATTTATGACAGAAACAATTCTTTTACGTTTTGTTCTGAAAATGCTGATTTATGTCGATATTTGCTATTAAAGATCTTTTGAAGAAGTGGGAGGATGTCAGAACAACAGTCTTAACCAGGCAGACAATGGTATCCAAACCAGGTTGAGGTTAATAGGCCTAGGGATCTCTACAATTACAATGCTATTAATTACTTCTGAAAAATCATGAAGAAGACAGAAAAGCAATCGACATTGGACAGATTTTTTAACTCCCACAAACGGAAAAAACATAACTAATAAAAATGCAAGACCGTGTATATATGTATTTTTATTATTACATATGAATAAACATAGTAAGAAAATATATATTTTTTATTTTTAGAGGGTCTCCAGAATGAATTAATTAAATTCCCATAGAAATCTATGGTAAACTGATAATTGGTTAACGAACAATTTGGATAGCGAACAAAGTCTTGGAACGGATTATGTTCGTTAACTGATCACCCACTGTACATATATATATAAGGCATGTCCAGAAAGTAAGTTCTTTTGGGCAATAAATAAAACACACACAGATTTTAAAATTAAATGTAATTTTTTATTATGTACACACTTTATTCTATTTTTCAACTAGTTGCTTTTGTGAGAATGTGATTATAGGATTCATTTAATTTTTATTAATTTAAATTTCAACGTAATATTTTGATATTAAATTTGACACTTTTCTACTTTTTGAGGGAAATTAAAAGAGGATAAGAAAATAAAGTTTCCTTTCCCAACCATTTACTTCCTTGAAAAGTTCATATTGTATCCGATGACTAAATACCAAGTTAAATCGACTGATTGTCAAATGATCACGATAAGAGCTCCTGATTGGAGAATATTTTCTGTATACAAGGGTTTTATGCACCAGATTCCACATGGATTAACCATTTTTCAGTTATTCATCAATACATATAATTTTGTGCCTTGGGTCTCTAGACTTCTGTCTCTCATTTGAATCCTCCATGAAGTGAGTTTAATGAATATACTCAGAGGTATTATGTAACTTTTTATGTACACTCTCTCAAATATTAGAGAATTTAGGGGTTGTTTATTAAGTTTATTCTAAACCTTTGCATTATATTTTTATTTAATTTCATTGCTTGTTTGTTAAATTGGCCTTGATGTCTATTAAATCTAAACAGAAACCTATCAATGGACTCATGAACTCCCTATTCGAATAATTTAAAACCCTCCTTTTTAGAATTATTATAAATATTAATATCACAACTTAGGACATGTTAATCCTATCCTAACTGGTGTCAGGTCCTCACAGGAGACAGAATCTTGTGATTCCTGTCTCCTATATTTAATAAATATCTTTTTAAGCCATCCATTGACAAAGCGAGCAAGTCTCACTGACTCATTGCCGAATAAGTGGTAAAGCAAATGATTGTCTGTACCCATGGCTTCTCACACTCTCATTATATAGGCACTTATAGTGGAACACAAGTTATTGTATTTCAGCATTGTAGATGCAAAGCACGTAGTAATAATGTCTTTGACTTCATCAATGGTTTTCTATTTTCAGCCACCAAGAAAAAATTTTAAGTGCAAAAAGAGATGAAAGTCACTAGATGCTAAGTCTGGGTTATAGGGGGTGAGAAAATTCTTTCCAGCCAAAAGATGTCAGGAGTTGGCTTATTGCATTCACAGTGTGGAGGTGGACATTGTGATGAATGAAAACTATACCCTGGCTTAACATGCCAAGTTGCTTATTCTGTATTGTATGATGCAATTTCCTAAAATGTTTTGCAACAGGTATTGGCATTGATTTTTTTTTCAGTTGGTGGCATAAAATCCACATGTAACACTCCTTGGCATCCCAAAACATTGTGTACATGATCTTTTGAGTGGTCAGTATTAGTTTGGCTTTTGTCTTTTTTGTCGACAAAGTGTGCCTCCACTCCAAGGACAGTCATTTTGTTTCAGCCATTGGCCTTTTTGAGCCATAAGTCACTGTAAACCCATGTTTCATTCCCAGTGACAATACAGCTTAAAAAGTCATCACCATCCTGATAGTACCACATTAAAAATTCCAATGCACTCTTTCAATGTTTTTTTCGTGGTCTTCTGTAAGCAATTTTGGAACCCAATTGGCAGTTTGCAGAAATGCAATTTTTTTTCAATACAACTTAATGTAGTATAGAACAGGAAATTTGTGGAAAATGCAATGACAGAAATGACATGGTGAATTGTCTATTGGCTCTAATTTTCTTTTTAACTGCATGCACTAAGTCTTCAGTCACCAAAGATGAATGTCCACTTCATTTATTATCTTGTACAATTTTATGACCTTCACTGAAATGTTGCACCCATCTCTGTATCGTTGAAGTACTCATTGCATGATCTCCATACATTTTACGAATTTGTTGGTGGATATCTGCAGGTTTAGTGTTTCTTGTATTTAAAATATGAATTGCAGCATGCACCACACACATGAAGGCATCTCAGTTGTCTTGAACATTATAAACATAAACTATGAAATATCTGCAATAACTTATTGTCTGCAAATTGCATCAATACCTTGCTAATGTGTCAACAAATTCAGCATACATGCATAATTGCAGTCGCAGTGCTGCTACAGCAAGAGTTACAAACAGAACTTACTACTTTATGGACATATCTTGTATTTGAAACAATTGTCCATATTGTTTTGTAATCAACAATGTTCCTGTATTTCTTTTCTTAGAACTCAAGTTAATAAACAAATTCACATATTTATTGTAAGGTACCGTTCATTTAAGAAAAAGCATTTATTATAATAAAATCTATCTTAGACTAAATGTAAGTTGATTAGTTATCCTCTAATATCATGAAGAGTTTTCTTATAGACTTTCCAGATAAATGCAGTTAGATAACTTTAATATCATCTGCTTTATATGGTGTTTATAAATAAAACTAAATATATATCTATTATTAATATTAAAAAAGCATTTAGAGTCCCTACCTTCAGTAAAATTCAGGTTTTTTTTAATAAGATCAAACTTCTGGTGTATTAACTATTTGGGTTTGTTATTGGTTGATTTCTAGGTTGAACATTTAGGTTTTATTGATTAATTTGACAAATCAATTGTTCTTGTTTTTACATATTTGTTTACTGATTCATGCAAATGCTTTCTTGAAATTTTTAACTTATTAGCTAATAATTTTCTCTCATAATGGATAGGCAGGCAACTACATTTTTCAAGCATTATTCATTATTATGATTGTTTGTTGTACAGGTGGAGCTGGCAGGCCAAATGCATCTCAACTTAAAAGATCTATTGTGAATTCTACAAGAGATTTATTATATTATATATTTGTCAACATGGACATTAATCATTAACAGGATAATTATACTGGTATAAAGAGCTGGTTTAGCCCCATAAAGGGATGTAAAGCTCTGTTTGACCAATAAATCAGCACTTACATTGCCATATATATCCTCATGTCCTGACACCCACAAGAGATTGTTATAAGTAGCCAGCTCATTGAGGTGCAAACAGTTATGCAAAATGTCTTGCCTCAGACTATAGTGGTGATCTAGTCAGGAGAAAAACTGTAGAAAGTATATAGACAAAGGGTTAAATCAGAAATTTTGATAATTTATTACATTTAATAAGCAACATTATATTGTCAGTTTTTTACTGATTATATTCCTTTCTCATGCAATAATTTTTCAATATTTAAAAATTGATTAATTATTAAAATTTAGCCAATAGTTTGCCATCTTGGAAAACTAAATATTAAGTTTCTAGCATTTAATTTGTATAGTACATGAACAAATATTTTTCATTACTTTAATGCACTGACCACCAAAAATACAACTTAAGTCATAGTTAGTGATCTGTTAACAGATACTACCTGCAAGTTCTCATAAGGTACAATTTTGACTTTATTCCCAGATATAAGCATTAGTGATGGGATAATACCAAAATTTCTTCCAGTTTTGATCCCAATTCTGATTCTTTTAAATACTTTCTAAAGTTTATTTTACTTTAGAAAAGTTAATGATTTACATTACGAGCACATACTGTGCCCATAATGTAAATCACATTCATTAATAAACATCAAGCTTAAGAATGAAAAATGATTGGAAAATCCAGAATCAATCTTTCAAAAAAAATGCGAAAATTCTCCATTTATATATGGATATGCATACTACAAAAAAAAAAACTTTGTAATCTTATTTTAGATAAAGTTTATATTGCAACACCATCCTCAAAGAAATTACAACTAATTCCCTTTTTCTCAACAAACTATCCATTATGTCATGTAGAGTTGCCATCGTTGGAAACTGCTTCATTGGCCAATGCGATGACAGGAGAGGGGAAAGGTAAATGAGAAGATGCACTTTTTTCACACTTCTTGCATAGGCATGTCTTGTAAATGATTTAACTCTACCATATTTAATACTAAATGAGGTTTGGCAAACAATACAACAAGTCACAAATATTGTCATGAGTTAACCAAGTTTTGAATTCATTTACTTGAACTACAAATGTCTAGACCAACTCATTTTGAAAAATCAATTTTTAAAACTCATAACGGCAGTAAACTTAGTGTAAACGAGTATTTTTACTCAGAATCACATAAATTACATTTGAAAATTTAATGTATTATAGCATCATCTGTGAATCATAAGAAAAACTTTTGTAATTATAATGAGAAAATTGTTTTATCATTATAAGTAAACATAGTGAACATTAAAAATAATTTTATATAAATATTTTTCAATTAAAATATAATTTTGTTTACATTTTAAACTGTTTTGCTGACATTTAAATATTTTTGCTGCCCTCCAGCCTTGATTTGAAACTAAATAGCCTATTAGGTCAATCAATATTAACTCACTTACAATTAAAATTTCTTAAAAAGCTGGCAAATTTATGAGACAGAAGTAATGAAATTACTAAAATAATTAAAATAAATTTAAATTTGATTATCTTTTGTGTGAAATAACACTAAAACAATTTCTTATTTCCTAAAAGAAAAAAGAGCTGCAATTAAATAAAAACATTGTAATTAAGGGCTCAAAAAATGCATACAAAATATACTTTGGTGCCAGATAACAGAATATTAATTTACAAAAGAAAAAATAATGCAAAACAATTAAAATGGTGTCAGAGTACCTTGTAGCAAAGAAGAAAACAATGCAATTGATAGGTCTCAATGGAATAGCATAGGGATTTAACATCTCCAACTTAAATTTCTTAACTAATTTTTTTCAAGTCAAAGTTTTTCACAGTCTCCCAATGCTGATTTATGTTACTTTCAATTTATTGACTCAAATTTTAATATTTATTCTATCCAGAATTATCCTAATTATCAGATTTTTATGAAATTTTCATACATTTAATTGTATCTACTCTCCAACCTCAATTTTCAGACAATGTTTCAGTCCAAAGTGAGAGGTCCTCTTGCTTTATCTCAACAAGATCTGCAAAACTGTTCTATTCCATTAGTTGCATTGAATATTTTGCTGAAAGACATTATATGGGCTGTTTAAAACAAACAAACAAAAAACTATCAAAAATTCTTCATATAATGCAAGAGAGGTAAAAACACAAATCCATTCATAATTGGCATTTTTTATTCTATTGTTCTTTAACTTGAATTGTCTGAAACTCAAAGTTTTTTCCCATTGGAGCTTTGATTTAGAGAAGTTTTACTGTATATAAACATCCCAAAGCCTGATGTATTAATACTAAACCAAATGATATGTCATATTTGTCAAATTTAGTGTGATTAATTATGGTGATCATTTGGGTTTAGTACCTTGTAGCTAAACCCAACCTTGTATCTACTCTCCAACCTCAATTTTCAGACAATGTTTCAGTCCAAAGTGAGAAGTCCTCTTGCTTTATCTCAACAAGATGTACCTGCAAAACTGTTCAAAACAATATTAGGAGAGATCTGCTGTCAAAGATGACAGCCCAGACTATAATGCAGATATGAAGGTCATCTCCCACTAGACAGGATCAAACAAAATTGGAGCAATAACCATGCCTCCTATATATGTGGATATGTTTATTTGTGCCCAAAAAGGAGTAAGCTTGTCACTTAACACTGTGTGACTCCAATTAAGATTCTGTTATCGATACCACTCCAGACCATACTGTCTATGTTAGGCAATCAGTGGTACACAGAATCCTAGGGGAAGGTGAGAATGAAGTGCTGCTTTTCCATGCATTGCCAAATGTTGCCCTTTGATATCATAAATCCTGACATAATCATTCATGTAAACAGTCTCACTTAATTGTTCATTGCTTGCTTAAATGTACATGGGAAATTAAGTGAAACATTTTTTTTTTTTATTACTGTAATACTGTAAGGCTGGTTTCCACTACATGATTTTGTCCAACAAAATAGATCTGCATAAATTATTGCCTAGCAATGTTCCATTTATGCATGTAGAAATTACAGAATGGAATAAGTTCTATTTGTTGCTACCTTTTGACATGTATGAATGCTTAAGCAATGGCGTCGTCAAACAGTGCACACTCGGTAAGTAACCTTACAATTTTTTGTTTATAGCATAGTTTATATGGATTATTCCCAAAAAATTATACATATTTTGGAAATGTTGAGTCGAATTAGTCTAGAATCGATTAATTTTATGGAAGAAAACCTTTCAAATAGCTGCAGTCCGTAAACTGCATATGTGCCAGACTGTGATTGGCTCATGTATTTAAGGACTCGTAGAAAATGGATTCATAAAATCTGGAACATATCTACAGTGTTATAGGGGGGTTGACTGTATTTTTGTCTAATAGCAGACAAGATTAAGATTACTTACCATCAGTAGACTTGCTGCTGCCATCGTCATCTTACTGCCATATCACTTTAACCAAGATGGCAGCCTACACATCTTGCATGACCAGCTGACTTGTCTTAAGGCTGTGATGTAACCTTTCTTAAACTTGATTAGTTTCACAGAGAAGCTGTTAAGGCATTCTCAGACTACTAATCATAATTAAACAGCAATTCCTGTCAAATCTGTATATCAGTGCAAACAATGTTCTTTATAAGAAGTGTTCTTTATAAGAACACCAAAATGTCGTCTTCTGTTGCACTCTGGAAATGTCCAGTGACATTAAAAATTTATTGGCAAAGAATTTTTAACCTTCTGTTGACTAGGTTGGGTAATAAAACTACTCCAATGCCAGTTTTTTCTGAACATTTCATTTAAAAAATATTTTTTACTGTTATCGTTTTTTTCTTACCTGAGTTTTACATTATTTTATAATGTACTGTACAGTATTTTAGGATTTTTTTCTAAAAGATTAAAGTATTTAAAAAATATATATATTTTGGAGTTGGGTCTATTAATTGATCCCATGTGGTTGTTAATGGTATAATTTTTTCAATTCTATTTATTGCATATATTGGTATTTCAAGAACTTAGAAACATGTTAGAAATGCAGCAATGTGTTCTACTCACACTTATTAATACTGGAATGAAAGTATAGCATCAAACCTTCTTTGTAGTACCTTCTAAACAATTCTCCAGTAGCTTAATATCTTGATAACAGCTAACGTTTTTGATCCTTCAACTGGATCATCTTCAGGTTGAACATTAACATTGTGTTTTAAAATGTTTTGTTAATCAAATGCCTTTTTGCATTTTAAAAGTGTTCTGATAATCGAGTGTGTCTCCAGGTTAAATTCGCTGCATGACATTATTGTTATAAAGCAGGACACAAGATATTAAATCCATTTCTAACTGTTAAATTAAAAAAAATTAATATGGGTTTAATATTTTGTTCTAAAATTTTTTTAAAAATTAAGAAATGGGTTTAATATCTTGTGTCCTGCTTTATAACGATGCCATCACGCAGTGAATTTAATCTGGAGATACATTCCATTAATGGAACATTTTTAAAATGCAACATTTATGTTCAACCTGAAGAAGATCCAGTTGAAGGATCAAAAATGTTAGTTGTTATCAAGATAATAACTAACATTGGAGAATTGTTTAGAAGATATTACAAAGAAGGTTTGGTGCAATGTGTTCTAGCATATGTACTGTACATATGTGAACACTTACTTACAAGCTTGTTAGAACTTATTGTATATTTTTTATTTTTTTTAGCCTATACATTTCTTGCATTTGTGAGCTTGCTGACTGAGAGGGAGGGAGATCTTTAATCTTGCATTAGGATGGAAAAGAGGTGTCAAACCATGTGAGTGATGGCAAAAGTGATACTGATGCAAGGCACCTTTAAAAAAATTCCATTGATTTGAAGTAAAATTTTTGCTTACATAGAATTTGAAACGAAGTTCTTTCTGCAAATGGCAGTCGCTGTAAAGAGAAAAGTTTGAAGGTGGTGATGATGTGTCCTAGACGTAAGTCAATGACAACCCTGGGGTGGTGATGAAACGAGTCCAGCGGGTGAGAGATGAAGGCACGATGGATGTCAATCGACATGGGCAAGGAGACGGGTTGAACCTGGGTGATAATGATGTTGCCTCAGACACAGGTTTTTTTGGAAGGCACAAATCATAAGGAATCTGTTCTGCACACTTTGTCCTTGAAGTCTGGAGATTTTATTAATTCCCAGCCTTGATTGTCCATTCTGATTGATCGTTTTTCCTTGTCCTTGCTCTCCTACTGGTTGATCACTCGTTACTATGTGTACGGGATCCCAACTTAGATTGATGGAGAGGTCAGAATTGAAGTTTAATTTGATATCCCAACTGGAGATGGTCGATCTTAGGACTTGCATTCCTTTTTTGTTTACAAAGTTTATGTTGCATCTTTGAACAAAAAATGTCTGTCTAGCTTCTATCTTTTTCTTCTTTAAAACCTATTTTAACATGAATTTTAGGGAAGATTCAGACTTGTCCAGGGCCTCACACATTTATGATTTGTTGTCCATTTATAGTCAGTTGTGGCTGAATAATGGCACATAAATATTTGAGCCAGGGTGAACTTAAAAGATAGCCAATGAAGATTTTGAGAATATTCCTAAAGAACATGAAATATCAGAAGATGAAGATGAATTACTAGAAGACATTAGTGAAACTAATGATTGGATGATTGTGAATTATCCAATTCATCTACACATACCAACAGTGAATTATCAGATGGAACCAGTGCAAGAGCTAATTCTAAAACAATTGTGAGCAGAGACAGAACACAGTGGTCAAGACAAAAACCTGCTGTAACAAGATGTCTTACTAGAAATATAATGAGAAGAAACCTGGCCTTACAAGTATTTTATTTCATTTCCTAGTATAAAATATTTTTCTTATGTATTATTAAATGTGTGTATAGCTAATTATTGTGTTTTGTTTCATATTATAAATAAATTAGAGCGTTTACAAGAGAGATCATTTACTGACCTCACATGGCTTTCTGTGTTTCAGAATTTCACCTGGTCATCAGAAGGTTAATCCAATTACTCATCTAGCCAAGTGGTATTTGCACACCAAATTCTGAGTCTGTTGCTCTATTTTTAGGGGTGCATTGAGTTTTTTGCAACATTGTGCAACTTTGCAACAATTACAGAAAATATTTAATAATAATATAATACATTTTTTTAAAATCAAGTTTATTTAGCATTGAATTCAATTATAAATTAATAAAAAGTATAGAAATTTAAGTTATTTTTGTTTGTATACTGGCACAATGAAGTGACCTTCTTTATCAACACTTGGCAAGTTTTCAATCTTTATTCAGTTAGAATGCCGTGCTACACATTTGCGTTTCGGGTATTCTCCTCTCTTCGATATTTGTCAATTTTTTATAATTATTTTACTTTATACATATAGTTGAATTCCATTTATATGTTTCTCAGTTGTGTTTTCCAACCTGATGAATTTTTCTATTTAGTAAATTGTTCTGCCACTCTAACAAGTTGAAAATTTTCACTTTTTTCATTTCGTATCGTGAACTAATTTTGCTAAGCAAATAAAAATCATTTTCTGGTTTCTCATTGTTGCTATTGATTATCAATGTGAGCTAGCTTTTACAATGATTCTTTAGTCTATCATGTGACAGGAGTTCTGGTGGAAGGAGAAAAGTGCTATCATATGACAAGTCTGACAAAAAACTGTTTTATTTTTCCTTTACTTTTCTGTTTTATTTATTATATAATATACTTAATGCTAAAATAAGCAAAAAAACTTTAGTATAAAAGTTTTAATATTGATGACATTCATTGACATGAGAATTCTAGAGTCAATCATTCAGCTTCTATTCACTATAAGGAATTATAATAGAACAAAATTGACAGTTTGCTTCTAAATAGAAATTTTTAAATAGTTCTCTGAATGATTATATAGATAAGAGGAATTACTGGAAATTTATCAACTTACAAGGTAGAATTAAAGTAGGAATGTTTAATAATATGAATTAAAATGTGGATTGACATACAGAAAACAAACAGGAAAAAACTAAAGGTGAGCTATATGTATATGTGCCTTTGATAGTTTTGAGAAAAACTGTAATGGCAAATAATTTTTCATCTTTTTTAAAGACAATTTTGGTAAATTGACACAAAGGAGTTCATAATTGCAACTTAAAAGAAGTAAATTTTCAAGTAAAAAAGAGTTAAAAAATAAATAATAATAAGTAAGTAATAATAAGTTTAAATTGAAGTTAAAATTGAAAAAGTATTAAGTAGTAACATAGATAAATTTAAAAAAAACAATACTAAAACAGCTAAAAATTAAGAATGAATAATTTGAAATTTATAAATGTTCAAAACATGCATCATATTAAAATAATCTTAAAAACTCATTTTAGTACATTGGCTTTTGCTTCTGTTTTATAATTACAATGTTTTGACATTAAAAATCCATTCAGCATTATGTAATTTAATATTTTCATATGTAAACTTTTAAAAATTTGAAATAAGTTTTAATTTGTTCTTTCAAAGTGTTATGTAGTTACAGAAATTATATTCAACTTTTATTTTATATTACTACAGTTTAATATTTTATGTTATTATACACTTATAATAATAATTTTACATTATAATATTATAGTTAATATTTTAAACTCTTACTTTTGTTTATTTAATTTATATGTTGAGCAAAACATATGCTTTAGTTTTAGATTATCGATATATACTTTGGCATTTTTGGCACTGATCTTTTTCCAAATACTAACATTACATAGTTGAGTGCCAATGCATTTGCAGATCTCATACATGAGATCCAAGTTTAAATCAGACTCCAACACCAAATGATCTGTGACAAAAATTTATTATACATGGCCCTGAGCAACTGTATTATATATCCATACCCTTGGGCAAAACATAGACAGAGTGAATGTCACATGCTGAGAACAACTGTTGCCAACTAACTTTCATTATAGATAGTGTTGTCAGTCAGATTTTTGGATTTCTGGCTGCCACAATACCTTTGTAGTTCAATATTATTTTACTTTTTATTTAATGGAAGATGGAATTAAAATTATATTGAAGATTTTATTGAGAACAATTTATTTTTTGAAGATTTAAGATTTTTCTGTAATTGACAAATATTAATTGTTAAAATGTGACTAGTAAATTTAACTAAATTTAATTGTTAATGTAGCATCTTTAATTGTTCATATTTAAAAATTTTAGTGGATATAGTAAAATATGTTAATATAAAGCATGTTGTTTACTTTGATAGATAATGATTTACAAGAAATTGGTGTTGGTGGTGACGACGATGATGATGATGACTGTGAAAACTTTGAAGAAAATAACATTAATCACAATATTAATGACAGGTTAGTAGTTTAATTATTTTTATATGTTTACTGAAATAATATAAGATATTTGAAATTAAGTTTTATGCATACAAATTCACTGTCTGTATTTGAGAAACTTCATTGTAATAAATGGTACTTAACTGGAAGGATGATGATAATTTATGAAGTAATTAAGTTTCAAGTTGTTATATTTATTATAGTAAAGTATGAGTTATAAAAATTATAATGCAATAAATTTTTAGATTACTTTTTTAATATTATGATATACAGGGTGTCCACTTAAACATCTGTTCTGAAGCAGAAGAGACCTTTCCATTATTGCACAAGTGTACATGTGGTGTATACTTATTCCAATGGTAAAATAACCTGAAATAATCTCTTGTACCTGGATAGATATATAAATATTGACTTATATAGCTATCCAGGGACAAAAGATTAATTCATTTAAAAAATGCCAAATAGTAATGAATTGATACATTCAGTGAAATAAAATATATCATTCAGCAAAAACAACATGTGACAATTGTGTAGTAAGTCAGCAACAATAAGAACATTTTTCAAACATTACATCAAAATGCAAATTATGGAAAGGATCTTGACAAATCATATTGCATCACAAGATGCCAATGTCTCTTTAAGAGCCAATATGATGCAATCTGCTAGGTAATAGTGTTTTTTCTGGAGAAAATATCATTTTAATTTCTCATTTCTCAATTCTCAATAAATTATATTATTTTTTTCTAAAATTTAATTTTCTTAAAGTTATTAACTGACAATATGGCTACTATTCTAGTGGTCACATTTCATGAGCTACCAAACACAGTTATGATGTCTTTGAACAAGTTGTACATTAATTTTTGCTAGTTTTTAGCTAGATTTACTAGATTTATGAACAATCTAGTTATAAGAATTAACAAAATTTATAATATTAACACTAACCTTTATCTTCAGTTGATGTGTGTTAATTCTTTAGTCTTTTACAATATTACTGGCGATGTTGTTCAGACAATGTTTGCTGACCTCCATACAACAATGAAGGAAAAGACCCAGTAAAATGAATTTTTAAAAAAATTTGATAAAACAAAAATAAAAGGAATAAAACATAAAAATAAAACAATTAAATATAATAAAGTATTTTTTTGCAAATACCCTTAAATTTAGTGAAATCAATGTAAAGTTTATCTTTAACTTTTTTTGGCAGCTTTCTGGTAGTGATAAAAAAAAGATTTAATGATGATGACAATATGGAGAGTGTAAACAAGTTATATTTCTAATATTGACAAATGATGTGAAGGTAAAATTATTTGGATGGGAATGGACCATTAAAATATTTGAATATTTCGATTGAATATATACTTTTAATGTATTTCTAAAAATAGGTGAACACGTGCAACTTCTGGACAGTCTATAAATGGAAGGTTAGAAAGTTTGTTAAGTAAGATGTAAATTTTAGCCAATTCTGAATAAAGTTTATTTAAGGTAGATAGAGAAGTGGAAGCCTAAATAGGTAAGGCATAGTCTACTTTAGACTGTATGCTGGTGAAAAATAATACTCTACGAGTGTTTTTACTAGAAATTATTTTAATTCCTAGGGAATGCTTTGGCAAAACTTTGAGGCTTGTTTAATTAAAGCTATCCATCTACCAAAGCCGAATATTATTGGGCTAGAAACTGTTATAATACTAATAATTTAATAGACAATTTGGGTATGTATAGGTGTTTGATTACTTGTTTAATTAAATTTTCTATATGCAGTTTGAAAGAGTTTTGAATCAAATATTATACCTAAATCTTGAACTCTCAACTTTTTCCAATCTTTGATTATTGATAAAAAAAAAGGTATTGAAAATTGGTGTTTTTACCAGACTATAGGTCATTATTTTAGTCTTGCTAGAATTTATTTGTAAATTTAACTTCTTAAGTAAGGTATTAAGTTTATTAATATTGCATTATAATGAATGATGACAACTATTGGCAAGTTTAATATGATCAATGTATGCATTTGTGAATGAAGAAGAAATCTAGAAAATATTTTACTTATATAGACTGTGAGCAATAGATTACTAAGGATATTCCTGAGGTATTCCTATCAGTGGTGAAAATGCAAAAAGTAAAAATTGTAAATCTTAATCTGACAAATGTGTAATAGGAAAAAATTATTAAGCTAGATCAAAACAATGTCATTGATTTCAAATTTGGAAGATAATTTGTCTAACAGAATATTTAAAACAACAGAATCAAAAACTTTTGCAATATTGATGTATGCCACATAGCTAGGAAGTTTTAACTTGAAATTTGATAGAATGATATGCTGAATTTTGAGGAGATTGCTTATAGTAGAGCAATGTTTTATACCAGAATATTGAACAGGACATAAATGGGACGTAATCGGGAGGTAATCAGGAGATAGATGATTTTATATAGGCAGATTTGAAGTAATTTCAACATGGCAGGGGCTAAAGAAATTGGATGATAAGAGTTGATTTCTTTTTTTGGGACAACAGAAATAACTGAGTGAATCCATTGGCAGGTATGTAGCCAAAATCTAGAATCTGGAGAAATAGGTGAAAGAAAATGGAGGCAGACAAGGCACTAATTTCTTATAAAAATTAGAAGAAATACTACCAGGACTATATTTAGATCTAGCAAGCAAATTTATAGCATTAG
Source organism: Centruroides sculpturatus (assembly GCF_000671375.1). Taxonomy (NCBI): domain Eukaryota; kingdom Metazoa; phylum Arthropoda; class Arachnida; order Scorpiones; family Buthidae; genus Centruroides; species Centruroides sculpturatus. Next base: position 280,371 of record NW_019384745.1, on the reverse strand, counting down.
AGAGAAAAGAAAATAGACAACTAGAAGGAGTAAAACCTGATTAATATTCATATTTCTTGCACTTAGTGGTTGATACTGTGTTTCAAGATGTAATTTAAAATAACATGATTTAATATTATTAAGTATGCTGTATACATTATCTTCTTTGATAAGATGATGACGTTTTATTTTTGATTTAGAAAATCGAACTACAGTATTTGCCAAAAAGTTTTAGGATCATGTGCTAAATTGAGAATAATTCTTTGAAGGTAATTTAAGTATTGGAGTTTACATTCTTTTTTATAATGCTTAATTTTAATCTCAAAATGAAAATGTTTTGAGATTAACATATATCAATTGAAGATAAAGGTTAGTGTTAATATTAAATTCATTCATTCAGTTTTGGGATTTAATAAGCAAAGCTATAATGTCTTAGAAATTTTTATGGCCTTATCTAGTCATAAAAAATTAAAGAATTCTAGAGGTTGGAAAATGATCTAAACTTCAAAATGACGAGCCTCTGAAGAAATAAAGATTAATCAATACCACATCTTTGTAACATACAAATTTCTGGATCAGATTAAGATCAAATGAGTCATCAACATAGGATGAATAGCTACTGCTTTGGGGATCAAAACTTAAGATGATAAGAAAGTACAATACTTATAAATGGGTAGGAGAACAAAAGCCTTCACTTGGTACTGGGATGTTTTCTAGAATAAAGCAAGGAAAAACGATTCGAACCCCCAGAATAGTAAGGATTTGGAGTATTAACTCACGAATATCAAAGACAATGACAGCTTTGGATTCCAGCAATGCAATTGCTTAGAAGTAAAGAACAATTAGAGTTAGAAATTGAAGAGCAACTTCAAGAATTTAATATAATACCAGATGATGATAAATTTCAAATATAGATACATAGCCAATTATAATGTAATATAATGTAAAATTTGCAATTGCATTTTTGAAATTTTACCAAAATTGGGGATAAATTTTGTGATACTCAGTATTAAAATCTTCTTTATATTGTTTATCTATTGGACAATGAGGTTCAACATTTTGATTTTATATATTTCACTTTCAAAAAGGTTTGTTTTGCAAAGGTGCATAGAAAAAAATATATAAAATATTCTCCATGCAAATTTCTTAAGACTTTTAAATATTCTTTTCTGGCAGAGATTTGTAAAAATTTAACAAACTCCTGTTTTTAAATAGGTTTTTATAAAATGTATTTGTAGTAAGGTTTTAAATTCCAGTTGACTTTTCAAAAGTTTGCATTTGAATGTTTTATCAACAACATTTTAACTAGTTCAAATGTTTTTTATAAAACATACCAGTGAAAAAAAGCTACATGGGCTGTATGAACATGCTTCAAGGACCATGGGTCGGAGGCTCGCTGAATTAAAGGATAGCTGCTAGGCTAAATAGGACAAAAATATAAGTATATTTTCATGTGTGTATTTCCTGACCTAACCTACTATGCATGACTGAAAGATATGTCAACACAAATACCAGATGGTTATAAAATAAGTATCTCTATTTGGAGCTGTCAGTAGCTTGAAGGAATAATCCAAATGAAACCAAAATTGGTACACTTACTATTTCAGAAGAGGGAAGAAGAATGGAACAAGAATAAAATAGTTAAAAAATTACCAATAGAGGGTGCTGTAAAGTTTGAAATGTAATGTGTAATACAAGAAAAATTAAGTTGCAAAAACTGATGGCATATTTATTGGAAAATGTCACAGTTGTGAGGTCCCAGACTGAGTTTGAACCTCTTGATGTGGCATGAAGCAATGCAAACATAAACAATGTGAGTTCCAAGTTCAACTCTGACATTTGTTAGAGAATAGATCACTGTCAGTTTGGAATGTTCAAACTCTGACTCTGATGCTTGTATACAAATGATCGTTAAACTAAAATGGGAAACTGGAAAGTTTCACAAAAGAAAAACATTGGTGTAATAGTTAAACTTCTCAAATGTCAAAACAGAAACCATAATAATGTAAAATATGAGCGCAGGTTTTGAAGTTCCATCGACATCTCCTGGTTTCAATTGTAAAGGTGCTTATGTCCACTACCACCCACATACTGTTCTAACCCTTCATACATCTTGACTTGAGTCTGACTGACTCCTCTTTTCCCAGTCTGCATCAGTTAATGTGATTATACTGTCGCATGGCATTGATGATTCAGTTTAGGTTCCACAATGGAAACTGGGAGCGAAGGATTCTTTGCATTTTTGCAATACTTTTTGTGAACTGTGTGTTCACATTTTTTACCAGATGCTCACCCTCTGGTGTTTAAAAACAAAAGTATTTTATCTGGATTATTTCAATCATTCTTGTGTAATGTCAGGAGTAAAGATGAATAGCAATAGGAAAAGCAAAGCTTTTGAATTGAATTCAAGATTGAAATTTCAAAATCACACGGGAGCACAATATAAGTTTTAATTTATTCCCATGTGAAAACAGATGATTATTCAGAAATCAGAATTCAAAGAAACTCACAAATATAATTGACAGAATGGATTTGACTGTTAAGAATTGGCAAAAAAGGTTCTTGTCCAGCTTTACATTAACATGTTTTCGATTTTACAAGATTTTTCCGTAAAGTTTAAAATGTCAGTAATTTTTGTGGGACAATGTGTGCATTTATGTGCATTTGACATTTTACTTGTGATTAAACAAAATAAAATTAAATTGTATTAATAAATCTAATTTTCTTTATTTTGATCTTTAAAGTCACATCTTGTCCTATATGCGAGATTCTTATAAGCAAGTAAATACGGTAATTAAATTTTAAAAACATTATATAATTAATTAATAAATTTTGAAGGCATTATTTTGTAATTATGGATAATGTTTTCAAAATATAAATTGCTTTAAGATGTTACAATAATCTCCTTCATTGCAAATTTGTCTTGAGTAATTCAAAGAAAATTACCAGAAAGTGTATTTATTTTTTTTGTTTTAAAATGATTGAATAATTTAATGAAAGGATGTTATATCTTGTATTTTATATTTTAAAATATTAAAGTGCATTAAGATGATGCTGTAATGAAGAGAATCTTTACCAATAAATTTTCTTAAAAGATTCTTAAAAGTTTTCTTTTGTAATAGGAAGAAGCTACTAAAGTTGAAGTTCTATGTTTTTTAAATTTATTTCTGTTGATATTAAGTTTGGAGAACTTCAAAATATTAATAATAGCTATTGGTTAAATGGATAATTTATATGATAATATAGAAAACATTTATAAATTTAGTTTTAAATACAAATATTTTAATATACCTATCTATTAATAATTAACATGTAAGAAAATTTGAGTTATTTTTCTAATGTATTTAGCAGTGAATCAAATTGTCCAGCATTTAATATTCTCTCTCATCATTCCTGTTCTGATTCTACAATTCAAAATTCTGAGAAAGATTCTTCTCAAATATCAACACTTTCACAACCTTCAACATCTAGCAGGCCGATTCCAATGAGTCGTCTTGATCAAAAACGCTTGCAGTGGGAAAAAGAAAGAGGTATTTAAAATTTTGCACTACTTTTTATTATAACCATAATAAAAAAAATTATATCATTTCAAATGTATAAGCTGGAACCTCAGTTTTACAATATGACAAAATTATAATTTGAATGAGCTTGGAAAGGAGCATGGTGAGCTTTTTAGAAAAACAAACTTTTTGTCTAATTTGTTTAGCATTTTTGATAGTTTTTCAGTGAATAAAAATAAGTTTAAGAAAAAAAAATTATTCCAAACAATTGAAGATGCATCCAAACTGTTTGATTATAATTTTTATAAATAAAGCGTAAAGAAGTTTTAATTTTATAACAAAAGACTTTTTATATTTGAATATAATTAGAAATATTCATTTCAACATTATTTCAAATTTATTTACTCAATTTTTATTATTTATTAATAATTCTTATAGGTAAATTAATTAAATACATGTGATTGAATAGATGGAACCAGTAAAATTTTTAGCATTTTTCTGTACATTATGTAGAAAAAAAGAAAAAATTAAATAATTATAATATTTGTTAAATGTGTTTTTATTTTTAAATTTAATGTTATTCTAAAGTAAAATTGCTTTTCATAAACATTACATCATTATTTATCATTGTGTAAGAACTAAGTGAATTTATGATAAAAACAGCTATACATGCAATGATGCATGTTAAGTTCTTATAAAGGAAAATATTGAAATTGAATGCAATGTTTATAAAGGAACTAAAAAATTTATATTTTATCAGTCTATTTGATATTTTTCTGTTTGTATTTAATAATAATATAGTTATTATCTTACTCAGTTATGAAAATAATTTATTTTTATTTTTAGCTGAAATGCAAGAATGGAATCCTTGGGGTAAACCAGGTGCTGGTGCTCCTAGAAACAGACATTCTGCTTCACAGGGATTATCAAAAACTGAATCACAGGTTTGAAATTTTTACAGAAATTTTAATACAGTAGAGCGTTGTTTATTTGAAAGTCGGTTATCCGAAACATCAGTTATCTGAAAGAATTCCAGACGGCAAATTTAAATTTTCGCTAGTGCTGTGGCGCCGCTGCAATCTTTGGCTATATCTTGGGCTACTCCAATATTTTTTTTGTTGATGTGTGTGTTTTACGAGGGCTGTTCGGAAAGTTCACAGCCTCAAATAGAACAACAAACCAAATAATGTTAAAACTTTTTTTATTTTTTAATGTAGTCTCCTTTGTTAGCAATGCACTTATTCCAGCGATGTTCTAGCTTTTTTATGCCATTACAATAGGTCGATTTGTCAAGGTGTGCAAAATACTCGTTTACTTCAGAGATGACTTTGTCATTTGAGTGGAATCTCTTTCCAACCAAGAATTATTTTAAATTTGGAAAAAGGTGGAAGTCACTGGGGGCCAAATCAGGTGAGTACGGTGAATGTGGAACTAATTGGAAGCTAAGTTCGTTTATTTTTTGTTCAGTGATTCTGGCATTATCGTGGTGAAACAGAACCTTCTTCTTCAAGTGTGGCCTCTTCGATTTCTTTCTTCAGTTTTTCCAAAA
>NW_019384745.1:267439-274634 GCF_000671375.1 Centruroides sculpturatus | reverse complement strand
GTCAGTTATCCGAAAGAATTCCAGTTGGCAAATTTAAATTTTCGCTAGTGCTGTGGCGCTGCAATTTTTGGCTATATCTTGGGCTACTCCAACATTTTTTTGTTAATGTGTGTGTTTTAGCTGGCAGCACTGGCACTTTTGTGTGGTGTTTTTCTGAGGACTGTATGTCATGCTGAATCAAACGTTTTTGATACTAGATTAACTTCTAAAGTATAATTTTTTTTTTTTTCAATATATTTATTTTGTTTGTAAAAAATAAAGAAATAGTTTTTAACGATACAATAGCCACGATTATTATTTTAAAAAGTTTACATTAGGCTTAACATTGACGAAAATTGAACACGAAGTGACACACAATAGAGAAAAATTTCAACATGGGATAGGTTAATATATTTTTTTGTACATAATCGGTTATCCGAAAAATAAGTTATTTGAACAACCCCAGTCCCCAATTGATTCGGATAAACGACGCTCTACTGTATGTCAAAAGTAATTAATAACTAGTAGGATTTTATTTGAAATTTCTAAAAACAGTAAAAAAGAAAAATGCTGAAAAATAAATAGTCAAACCCTGTTTATATATTTTTCAAGGAAACTGAGAAAAATATACAAATGAAATTACTTTTGAATTGCTTTCAGAGTGAATATATTGATATATTGATAGTTGTCACAAAAATATGGTCCAACACAAAATAACATCATACTACTGAATTTTAGTGTAATTCTTAACAATAAATGTTCGAATTTACTATCAATATATAATAAAATTGAACAATGTATAAAAGAAAAAGTAAGTTCATTGTAAAATTAAGTCATATACTTTTAAAAAATTGGTCAAGTTTTGTCATGTCCATTGGAAAAGAGAAAACTTTAACCATGTGAAAAATAGTCATTCTATAAATTAGTTCACATCTGACAGTGAATAATAAAAATGAATGAAAATTGAAAAGTAGTTTTTATTTGCTTAGAGAAAGTGATTCATATTACAAAACATGAGAAATAAAAATTTTCCTCATGTTGGACTGGTGGAGCAATTTGTGAAAAAGAAAAATTTGTCAGAAACTATGTCACATTATGTATTATTCAGTTTGTTTTTTGCATTTTCTACAATTTACTGTCAGTGTGAACTAACTATAAGTGAATACATAATTGTATTTTTCACTTTTTTTAATAATTACTTTAAATTTTTTCATTTTGAAGTAAATAACACATAAGTGAAAAAATACTGCAGAGTACCAAAAAATATAATGTGTAAGTGCAAAACCATATAAATGGAAAAAGTATAACTGAAGTATTTAATAATGAAGTGTCTTGAAGAAAATATTTAATGTATAATTAAGAAAAACATAACTGAGAAGCATATAAAACAGGGTTTAATTATACTTTATTATCAATAATCTGTCAGTTTTTCTAATAACTTCATGACAACTAAAATTTAATGTAATTAAAATTAGCAATAATATAATACTGAATTCTACTAATGCAATCCTAAACTGATAAGATTCTTGGTTCAATTCATACTCTACAGGTGTTGGTAATAAATGAAAGCCTGAAAGCTCATTGGTTTAGAGAATATTCTTTGTTCACTAATCACTTAAATTTAAATATAAAAAATAAAAGATGTTCGTAAAACTGATTTATGAACACCTTTCAGATCTGGACCCTAGGTAATTGTAATTATCTACTTTGACTAACTTGACTGGGCCTGTTTTTAAGTAAAAATCTGAACACACTTTGAATAGAAATTCTAGAAAAATTGTGATTGAAAAAATTTGTTGCCAAATCTGAGGATAAATTGCTAGACATAGAAAAATTGCTCGTGCATTCCTCATTCATTACCATTAGTGATGTAACGAATATTCAGTTACTATTCGGTATTCGGCTTATTCGGCCTGTTTTTTGCTATTCGGCCGAATACCGAATATTTAATCACTATTCGGCCGAGTATCGAATACCTAAAAACAAGAGTAAGAAATAACAAAAACACAGTAAATTAATCATTTTGGTATTTAGATTTAATGTTATCAGGTTAGTGTTGTTTGTTTATGTTTATTTATAACATGCACAAAATAAAAAAGAAAATAATATTAGTCACATGTATTCACAATTTATAATTACAAAGATCAGCACACGTACACACCTATTCGTTTGAGAATCGTCACACATCTGAGGTCTGACCCTGCCTATCCTTCTTTTTAAGCGCTCTTCCCTTTCTCTTTCCTCTATCGCTCTAGTCTATATAATATGCGCTCACGATACTTTCGATTCATCACTTTCCATCATAGATTTCCCATTTTACAATTACGTGACTCATAGCCTGGATAACGGAGAAAAGAGACAGATAGAACGTCGGTATAAGTCACAGTTATAATTTCATAGATTTGAGACAGCTTGGTAGCCCGAACGGCCCCAGGCTTACGCCTGTGCATGCGAATCCTGGGGCCGTATCATTACAAGCATTTAGCTTACCGAAGTCTATGACAACAATTGTTTGGCATTGACAGCCGGCGAATTTCGCGCCATTAAGCTGCCTCGACTTGTTCGATTATGTTATCAACTCAATTTCATATTTATTTTCACATTTTCACTTCGCTGTCCTTCTCTGCTCTTTTTCAGTTATTTACATGTTTAGGTCATTTCGTTGTTATCCACATTTGATATCATCATTTATCACATACTGCCATGATGCTCTTGTCTGAACTGTCAAGAATTAACGCGATTGGTGAAGCGTAGTGACAGTGGGCCAATAGAGAGCAGGGTCCTTACCATAATGCAGTTTGCGCGCCAATTTTTGTATGTGCGTTAATCAAGCTGAATAGTTTGGTTGAATATTCGGCTATTCGGCCACGCTCCTGTTTGAATATTCGGTATTCGGCCTGAGGCCAAATATACTATTTGTTGCAACACTAATTATCATGCAATGCCCCCTACCTAGTTGGCACCCTCCAAAAGCAGTAACAGTCATATGGGATATCAATCAGTGGCAAATCAAATGTGGAGAAGATGCTCTATCTACCTTAGGTTAGTTTTACAGCACAGTATGTCCATTAGCATGTTTGAATGCTTGCCACAGCAAATGGTATGAAGGATGTGCATTGAAAAAAAAGATTGGAATATTGGTTTTTAAAATGAACCAATTTTGATATATCAGGAACATTCTGATATGCTGATATATCAGATTGGTATAGGTTACATCTCTAATTAAAATTTCATATTTAGAAATAGAAGATCTAAATAATTAAAAATATACGAAAAACTCATTAATAAAATTTTAATAAAAATGCCAATTTAATTATATTCTTAATTTCAAGTAATTTGGATTTTTTACAGCTAAATTGTCTGAAATACAAAATTTTACTTATATTAATAATACATTATCTAAAGTTTTAGAGATATCATGAAAGCTTTATACTTCAATTTTACCATTATAAATAGTACATAAATACACATCAAAAGTCATTAGCAGCTTCATATATGGTTTGCTCAGTTGACAGATTAAAAATATAGTTAACAAAGATCTTTAGTTTGAATCTGTCATCTAGTAATTGTCTTTTTTTATCTACATTAATTTATCAATTTAAAATCATTATTTTATCTTGTGTTAAATAATCAAAAATAATATTCAGAAAGTTGCAAATAAGTAGTTAATAATATTTTTATTAATGAATGAAGACAATGCATTGTCTAAGTCACATGTAACTTAATTTCTATTGGAAATGCAAATATTTTCAAATTATGAAAAACTGTTTTAAAATATAGTTTGCTGCCACAGCAAATGGTATGAAGGATGTGCATTGAAAAAAAAGATTGGAATATTGGTTTTTAAAATGAACCAATTTTGATATATCAGGAACATTCTTATAGGCTAATATATTTGTGAGAATCCAGAGACTGTTTTCTTTATAAATTTTTAAAATCATTTTAATATTTTAGGAGGAGAGAAACATATAATTGAAGAGAATAAACATTCACAAATAAAGCAATGAATCAATAAATTTTAAAAATAGTATAATATAAAATGTTAATAAATTAGACAGACCACTCCCAAAAAATTCCTGAGATTTTTTTTTAATCCTAAAACATTCAATTCTGGGTCTCCCATAGTGATATATTAAGACCTTTACGGCCATTCAACCACTAAGTTGAAAATTATTATGAAGTTACTTTATAAAAGTAATTATACATAGTTTATGATATGAATTATTATATCTGACTTCCTTATAAAATGTTTTGAAGTTACTAGTTGTTCTGCTCAGTTGTGAATGATTATTATTTTTGTTTTCTTTATGTTGAAATTGTAATAGCAAATTATATTAACTTAGATTTAAGTATTTAAGTTAAATTATATTAACTGAAATAGTTAATTTAATATTTGAATTATAAATAATTGTTTCGTGTTTTATAATCTGTATAAGTTTAGCTATATAATTATTTCAAAGAATGGTTATTTTCATTAAAAATTATATATTTTTATTTAAGGTCTTGGTTGTTCATTCTACATCAAATAGTTCCTATCCTACTCCGTGTAGAAGCAGTTTAAGTTCACCATTTCATATGTATAAATCTCCTAATGATACTCCACAAGGATCACAATCTCCTAATTTGACTACCATTTCACAGTCATTAATGAAAACTTTCAGAAATTCTCTATCATTTTCAGTAAGTTTTTTAATATTATTTAAATATTTGATTTTTTTTTAATCAGTCAATCAATCAATGCATTATTCAAGACAGAAGGTTTTTCCAGTTACAGAGGATTTTAAAAAATTGGTCAAGTTTTGTCATGTCCATTGGNTGCATTTATGTGCATTTGACATTTTACTTGTGATTAAACAAAATAAAATTAAATTGTATTAATAAATCTAATTTTCTTTATTTTGATCTTTAAAGTCACATCTTGTCCTATATGCGAGATTCTTATAAGCAAGTAAATACGGTAATTAAATTTTAAAAACATTATATAATTAATTAATAAATTTTGAAGGCATTATTTTGTAATTATGGATAATGTTTTCAAAATATAAATTGCTTTAAGATGTTACAATAATCTCCTTCATTGCAAATTTGTCTTGAGTAATTCAAAGAAAATTACCAGAAAGTGTATTTATTTTTTTTGTTTTAAAATGATTGAATAATTTAATGAAAGGATGTTATATCTTGTATTTTATATTTTAAAATATTAAAGTGCATTAAGATGATGCTGTAATGAAGAGAATCTTTACCAATAAATTTTCTTAAAAGATTCTTAAAAGTTTTCTTTTGTAATAGGAAGAAGCTACTAAAGTTGAAGTTCTATGTTTTTTAAATTTATTTCTGTTGATATTAAGTTTGGAGAACTTCAAAATATTAATAATAGCTATTGGTTAAATGGATAATTTATATGATAATATAGAAAACATTTATAAATTTAGTTTTAAATACAAATATTTTAATATACCTATCTATTAATAATTAACATGTAAGAAAATTTGAGTTATTTTTCTAATGTATTTAGCAGTGAATCAAATTGTCCAGCATTTAATATTCTCTCTCATCATTCCTGTTCTGATTCTACAATTCAAAATTCTGAGAAAGATTCTTCTCAAATATCAACACTTTCACAACCTTCAACATCTAGCAGGCCGATTCCAATGAGTCGTCTTGATCAAAAACGCTTGCAGTGGGAAAAAGAAAGAGGTATTTAAAATTTTGCACTACTTTTTATTATAACCATAATAAAAAAAATTATATCATTTCAAATGTATAAGCTGGAACCTCAGTTTTACAATATGACAAAATTATAATTTGAATGAGCTTGGAAAGGAGCATGGTGAGCTTTTTAGAAAAACAAACTTTTTGTCTAATTTGTTTAGCATTTTTGATAGTTTTTCAGTGAATAAAAATAAGTTTAAGAAAAAAAAATTATTCCAAACAATTGAAGATGCATCCAAACTGTTTGATTATAATTTTTATAAATAAAGCGTAAAGAAGTTTTAATTTTATAACAAAAGACTTTTTATATTTGAATATAATTAGAAATATTCATTTCAACATTATTTCAAATTTATTTACTCAATTTTTATTATTTATTAATAATTCTTATAGGTAAATTAATTAAATACATGTGATTGAATAGATGGAACCAGTAAAATTTTTAGCATTTTTCTGTACATTATGTAGAAAAAAAGAAAAAATTAAATAATTATAATATTTGTTAAATGTGTTTTTATTTTTAAATTTAATGTTATTCTAAAGTAAAATTGCTTTTCATAAACATTACATCATTATTTATCATTGTGTAAGAACTAAGTGAATTTATGATAAAAACAGCTATACATGCAATGATGCATGTTAAGTTCTTATAAAGGAAAATATTGAAATTGAATGCAATGTTTATAAAGGAACTAAAAAATTTATATTTTATCAGTCTATTTGATATTTTTCTGTTTGTATTTAATAATAATATAGTTATTATCTTACTCAGTTATGAAAATAATTTATTTTTATTTTTAGCTGAAATGCAAGAATGGAATCCTTGGGGTAAACCAGGTGCTGGTGCTCCTAGAAACAGACATTCTGCTTCACAGGGATTATCAAAAACTGAATCACAGGTTTGAAATTTTTACAGAAATTTTAATACAGTAGAGCGTTGTTTATTTGAAAGTCGGTTATCCGAAACATCAGTTATCTGAAAGAATTCCAGACGGCAAATTTAAATTTTCGCTAGTGCTGTGGCGCCGCTGCAATCTTTGGCTATATCTTGGGCTACTCCAATATTTTTTTTGTTGATGTGTGTGTTTTACGAGGGCTGTTCGGAAAGTTCACAGCCTCAAATAGAACAACAAACCAAATAATGTTAAAACTTTTTTTATTTTTTAATGTAGTCTCCTTTGTTAGCAATGCACTTATTCCAGCGATGTTCTAGCTTTTTTATGCCATTACAATAGGTCGATTTGTCAAGGTGTGCAAAATACTCGTTTACTTCAGAGATGACTTTGTCATTTGAGTGGAATCTCTTTCCAACCAAGAATTATTTTAAATTTGGAAAAAGGTGGAAGTCACTGGGGGCCAAATCAGGTGAGTACGGTGAATGTGGAACTAATTGGAAGCTAAGTTCGTTTATTTTTTGTTCAGTGATTCTGGCATTATCGTGGTGAAACAGAACCTTCTTCTTCAAGTGTGGCCTCTTCGATTTCTTTCTTCAGTTTTTCCAAAA
>NW_019384745.1:101489-263046 GCF_000671375.1 Centruroides sculpturatus | reverse complement strand
ACCTAAAAACAGGAGTAAGAAATAACAAAAACACAGTAAATTAATCATTTTGGTATTTAGATTTAATGTTATCGGGTTAGTGTTGTTTGTTTATATTTATTTATAATTTATAACATGCACAAAATAAAAAAATTAATATTAGTCACATGTATTCACAATTTATAATTACAAATATCAGCACACGTACACACCTATTCGTTCGAGAATCGCCGCACACATCTGAGGGTCTGACCCTGCCTATTCTTTTTAAGCTCTTGTCTTTGCACTTTCTCTTTCCTCTATCTCTCTAGTCCACGTATGCATACGTCATAATACGCACTCACGATACATTCAATTCATCACTTTTGCATCGTAAAGTTCCCATTTTACAATTACGCGACAGCCTGGTGATAACAGAGAAAAGAGACAGATAGGATGTTGATATAAGTCACAGTTATGATTTCACAGATTCGAGACAGCTTGTTTGCCCAAACGGTCCCAGGCTTTCGCCCGTGCACGCTAAGTGACTTTCATTACAAGCATTTAGCTTTCCGAAGTTTATGACAATGATTGTTTGGCATTGACAGCTGTGAATTTCGCACCAGTAAGTTGCCTGACTTTGTTTCATTATGTTATCAACTCAATTTCATATTTATTTTCACATTTTCACTTCGCAGTTCTTCTTTGTTTTTTTTCCGTTATTTACACGTGTAGTTCATTTCATTGTTATTCATATTTGATATCATTTATCACATACTGCCATGACGCTCTTGTCTGTCCGTTACAACTGTCAAGAATTAATGCGATTGGCGAAGCGTAGTGACAGCGGGCCAATAGAGAGCAGGTCCTTGCCATAATGCGCTTTGCGCACCAATTTGCGTAAGTGCGTTAATCAAGCTGGATAGTTTGGCCGAATATTCGGTATTCGGCCTGAGGCCAAATATACTATTTGTTGCAACACTAATTACCATGCAATGCCCCCTACCTAGTTGGCACCCTCCAAAAGCAGTAACAGTCATATGGGATATCAATCAGTGGCAAATCAAATGTGGAGAAGATGCTCTATCTACCTTAGGTTAGTTTTACAGCACAGTATGTCCATTAGCATGTTTGAATGCTTGCCACAGCAAATGGTATGAAGGATGTGCATTGAAAAAAAAGATTGGAATATTGGTTTTTAAAATGAACCAATTTTGATATATCAGGAACATTCTGATATGCTGATATATCAGATTGGTATAGGTTACATCTCTAATTAAAATTTCATATTTAGAAATAGAAGATCTAAATAATTAAAAATATACGAAAAACTCATTAATAAAATTTTAATAAAAATGCCAATTTAATTACATTCTTAATTTCAAGTAATTTGGATTTTTTACAGCTAAATTGTCTGAAATACAAAATTTTACTTATATTAATAATACATTATCTAAAGTTTTAGAGATATCATGAAAGCTTTATACTTCAATTTTACCATTATAAATAGTACATAAATACACATCAAAAGTCATTAGCAGCTTCATATATGGTTTGCTCAGTTGACAGATTAAAAATATAGTTAACAAAGATCTTTAGTTTGAATCTGTCATCTAGTAATTGTCTTTTTTTATCTACATTAATTTATCAATTTAAAATCATTATTTTATCTTGTGTTAAATAATCAAAAATAATATTCAGAAAGTTGCAAATAAGTAGTTAATAATATTTTTATTAATGAATGAAGACAATGCATTGTCTAAGTCACATGTAACTTAATTTCTATTGGAAATGCAAATATTTTCAAATTATGAAAAACTGTTTTAAAATATAGTTTGCAACTTATATTTTTACAATTTTACAAGTAATTGAAACTTAAACTTATAGAAAAGCACATCTGCTATAATAACAGAAATTGGATTATAGCAGTATTTAATTTTATTATTTAACTTTTTTCATTTACATTAAATTTTAAGTTTGATTTCTTGTACTGAAATTACTTGTCAGAATTGCTAAGTTGCAAAATGAAGTTGAAATAGAATTGAATTACACAAATAAAGCAATGAATCAATAAATTTTAAAAATAGTATAATATAAAATGTTAATAAATTAGACAGACCACTCCCAAAAAATTCCTGAGATTTTTTTTTAATCCTAAAACATTCAATTCTGGGTCTCCCATAGTGATATATTAAGACCTTTACGGCCATTCAACCACTAAGTTGAAAATTATTATGAAGTTACTTTATAAAAGTAATTATACATAGTTTATGATATGAATTATTATATCTGACTTCCTTATAAAATGTTTTGAAGTTACTAGTTGTTCTGCTCAGTTGTGAATGATTATTATTTTTGTTTTCTTTATGTTGAAATTGTAATAGCAAATTATATTAACTTAGATCTAAGTATTTAAGTTAAATTATATTAACTGAAATAGTTAATTTAATATTTGAATTATAAATAATTGTTTCGTGTTTTATAATCTGTATAAGTTTAGCTATATAATTATTTCAAAGAATGGTTATTTTCATTAAAAATTATATATTTTTATTTAAGGTCTTGGTTGTTCATTCTACATCAAATAGTTCCTATCCTACTCCGTGTAGAAGCAGTTTAAGTTCACCATTTCATATGTATAAATCTCCTAATGATACTCCACAAGGATCACAATCTCCTAATTTGACTACCATTTCACAGTCATTAATGAAAACTTTCAGAAATTCTCTATCATTTTCAGTAAGTTTTTTAATATTATTTAAATATTTGATTTTTTTTTAATCAGTCAATCAATCAATGCATTATTCAAGACAGAAGGTTTTTCCAGTTACAGAGGAATACATAAATAAATCAATTGTATTATTTATAATTATTTTCATAAAAAAGGTAAATATTTTATACATAAACATTTTAGTATGATTTTTAAACCTATTATAAAAGTTTATTTAGTAAATTCACAATTTTTAAAGTTTCATTTAATTTTAAAGATTTCTAGTAAACTCAACTTTTTACATTATCAAAATTATTGTAAATAAATGATATTCAGACATTTGATAAAATAAGCAAAAATATTGTTGGCCAAATTAAATAATTGCTTCACTTTTAAATATCAGGTGTCATATATTAAAAAAATTTGCTTGATATCAAATTTTCTCACAAAAATTGTTTTACACATTTGTAACATTATGTTTTAGACAGAACTTTTAGAAACAAAGATAAAAAATATTTATTATAATATATATAATAGAAAAAAGGAGAATATTATCTCCCCTTCCTGACATACAAAACAAACTTAGCAGAAAAATAAAAGAGAATGCATGAGATCAATATAGGCAATACAAACCTCAAATTTAAAAGATAAAAGGAATTAAGATTGAGAAATATGGAAAAATAAACATTGAAAGGTAAGAATTAAATTTGAAATATTGTAATAGAAATGACTGTTCTGAACATGAACTGAAAGATTTGAAAGTGCTTACAAAAAATATTCAAGTTTGGAAAACGTTTTGAAAAGTTTGGAAGCTGATTAATAGTTTGTTATTAATTATTAATAATTATTGTGTTTTAAATACAACTCTTAAACTGTTACAAAAATTTTTATTAATTGTATTTTGATATCAATACTAAAAGTAATTAATTAATAAATGAATAACTTTTTTGTAACTGAACACTATTGATGAAACTGGATATTTTACAAGAAATTTAACTTTATTGAAAAAACAAATTATTAAAATATTTATTGTAAAACTTAAAAATCCATGTATGAACAATACTTAAAAAAAAAGTTTTAATTGAAAACTAAATACAAACAAAATTTGCTGTTTTCTCTTATACTTTTCAACCATAAAAATACAATATACTGACAGAATCAACCTTTCCTTTTTTTTTTTTAATTTATATTACCTTTAAATTGTTTTAATTCAATACTGTGTAAAGAAAAAACTTAATACATCTACTACAGGATTGAATTTATTATGTTTTATGTGAGTGAATGTGTGGATAACAAATGAGGAGATATGAAAAAAGAAAACTAAGTTAAATTTTGATGTTTTCAGGAATTCTCAAAAAACTATATTTTTTGCATGAGGTTTGTTATGAAATGAGTAAAGTGTACAGTAAATGTAAAGTGTGTATTATAGCAAAGCGAATATCCATATCCATAAAACCGTATTTGATAAGTATAATAAAATACTTAATTGAAAAGGTATCTAAGTGTATTAAGATATCTTATTCTATGGAATCATCCTCAATTGTAATCCATTCTCAAATTTCAATATATATGTAATTTACATTATTTTTAAAATTTTATATGAATAATATATATATATATATATATATATATATATATATATCATAAAAATTATTATATACAGTGGAATCTTCTTATTATGATCATTTTGGAGCATGCTACAATGATATGTAATAATNAAGAAAAAAGTTACATAAAAGTTACAATAAAAGTTACATTTAATTCATGAAAATTTGCCAGTTGATTGCTAATACTAGATCTATAGCTAACCAAAGAAGTTGAAATGTGAACAGTTCTGAAAGAATTGCATTTTCAGCCCCTCAATCAAAAAATGATTTATGAAAGAAATATGATAAATTACCTACATTGATCAACATGACCACTTCAGAGTTAATGAATTTAAGTTCCTTAAGCAATTTTGAATTAATTTATCTAAAATAGTTGGATAAATTTTCCATTTTATTAAAATTTTTTGAAATTTATTTATATTAATTAGTTATGTTTGATTGGTTATAAACTAAGATTTTGCTTGATAAATTTATATGCTATAAATTTTATTTAAAAGTAATTTGAATATTAAAATTAAGTCTCCAATGCTGTATATACTAAACCATTAAAATGCATTAGACTGAGATAAAGCTTAATTGCTGTACTTCTGAAACATTTAATAAGGTTTCCTATTTTTTAATTCTTACTAGTATAGATAATTTATGCTAATTTACATTTTTTATATATTATTTTATATTTTATATTTTTTTAATTTACATTTTACTCAGCCGGTAGGTTCCATTGTCAATGTAATTTACTTAATGTAATTTCCAAAACATAATTTATACTAATGTTTCTTTTTTATTATTTCAAATATAAAAATTATATTAAAATTGCACTTATCAACTAATTTTTAATTTTTTGAGGAAATTTTGGAATGTATAAATAAAATTATTATTAGATTGATGAAATTATTAAATGCATTTTAATTTATCATATGTTTCATATTGCAGCAAAATAATATAGATGAACAAGAAGGAAGAAAAGAACAGTGGATTCAAGAGATTGGTAAATTTCTAAACAGTTTTGTTTTATATATTCATTTTAATTAAATAAAAATATTAAAAAATAAAACGGCTGCTAAATTTAAAATTTTCAATTTAATTCATTCTATTTTTAATATTGACATAAGATAGCACATATAGTAATTTTAATTAAAGACATAAATTAATTAAATCTGAAAATATCATTTATAAAGATGATTTATTAACAGAAGACAATATATAATTTACAAAATCATCACAAAATTAAATCTGAAAATATTTTGTTTTGTATGAATATCTAAATAAAAGTCAAACTTAACATATAGAATTCTTTCATATAAACAGCAAATTTATGATAATTAGAAATTGACTATTGACGAAAGAATGCAATTTGGAAATCATTATCTAATGTAATTTTTTTGAAAATTATTAATATATTTAATAATTTGAATTTAAGTACTTAAATTCTTTTAATAAAAATGCACTTTTTTTAAAGAAATAAATTCCTAAGTGATTCTTTTTATACAGTTATACACTGAATATTGTTTACATACTATATTTTTATATTACATAAACTTTCAGTTTTACATTTTTCTGTCAGTCTCATAGTAATAGAAATCCTGCAATTTTTGCTTTACTATAAAAACCTCATTGCAACTTCTTTTCCTCTCCTTTGCTATTATTTTTCAATTGGTAAACAATCCAAAGGTGAAAAGCAGCTAATGAGTTGCAAGAATACTAATCTCAACAAGTGCTACAAGTTGTCATAGACACAGGTAACCTGAATGACTGAGACTTAAGTTGTCAGCTTACTACTATGGTGGATTTGGAAAGAGTGAAAAAAAAATATACGCAGGTGTGAGGACAGTCTGGAAAAAACAGTGGGAGATTATCAATGCTGTTTTAGAAAACACAAATCAATTATAGATCAGATTTCTACACTAAGACTGATTCTAGAGAAATGCTAAGAATATAATATTGAGATAACCAACTTTTTATCGATTACAAAAAAGCTTATGATAGTATAAGAAGAGAGAAAGTTTGGGAGAGTCTTCAAGAATTGGGAATTCCTCAAAAACTTATAAATCTCACAAAGTTAACTTTAGGAAAGACTGAGGGTATGGTTAAGATCAGGGGATATATTTCAAGAACATTTGCAATAAAGAAAGGGCTTAACCAGGGAGATGCACTTTCTACAGTTTTATTTAACTTGGTATTAGAAGTGGTAATGAGAAAAGTATATAAAGAAATAGATGTGGATGCAGGTGGAACAGTTTTCAATAAACATTTACAATGCTTAGCATTTGCCAATGATATTGTTATATTGGGAAGATCTAAAGAAGTAATTGAGGAGACATTTAAAATAATGGATGATGCAGCTATAAATAAAGGCTTAGCAGTTAACAATGAAAAAACAAAATATATGAAGTTAACAAGGAAAGAATGTCAGTGGTCAAGGGGACAAATTCTATAAATAAAGGACCATAAATTTGAAAGTGAATAAATTTCAATACTTAGGAACACAGTTAACAGAAAAGAATGAAATTGATCAGGAAATAAAGGTAAGAATGACAGTGGGAAATAAAAGCTATTATACATTAAGAAGAATTATAACATCTAAAAAAATATCAAAATGCAGTAAGATTAGAATATATAAAACTATTATAAGACCTGTAATCATGTATGGTTCTGAAACTTGGACACTGACAACAAAACATGAAGAACAGTTGAGAAGGTTTGAAAGGAAAATTCTGAGAAGAATATATGGACCAGTGCAGGATAGAAGAGAGTGGAGAATTAGAAGTAATAAAGAACTTGAAGATTTATATGAAAATCCTGATATTGTAACAGAAATTAAAAGAGGGAGATTTTGTTGGGTTGGGCATTTAGAACGGATGGAACCTGAGAGAAAACTCTATCAGGTGTACAGAGAAAGGCCAGAGGGAAGAAGACCAAGAGGGAGACCAAGAAAGAGATGGGAGGAGGATGTGGAGGATGATTTGAGAAAGATGGGTGTGAGTTGTTGGAAAGGAAAAACCCAAGATAGAGAGGAATGGTTGAAAATCCTGGATGAGGCCAAGGTCTTTCAGTTACTATGAGTGCCAAAGAGAGAGAGAGTGAGGACAGCCAGTTTTGCTTCTTATTTTGTTATTTATTTTATTCTTCACTTAAGGTGCAATGGTAAGATCGCATCAAGAGACATCTTGGAGAGAAAAAAAATGTTACTAGAATCCTAGTTAGTTTTCTCCAGTATAGGAAACCAAACATAGGAAGGCTATGATTTGATTTGGAGGCATAAATTAAATTGAATTTAGAGCTAAACTATATTTATTTACATGAAATAAGTAATATATACAGTAGACCCCCTATAACATGGGTTCCAATAACATAGATTCCTATGACGCGGCAAAAAAATTGCGGCAGTATTCGTATAACGGGGTGCGTAAAACGTGGTAAAACGTCATTGCCAACTCATCATTGCGGACGAGCAGCAGAACTATTTTCCGCCGTCTAGCACCACGCTACGGAGAGTTTAGGCGGGTAAGTTGAGTTTAACTATCATCTGTACAGTATTATATATAAATTAGGTACTGTACATATAATTATATATTAATTATATATAAATTAGGTACTGTATATATAATTATATATTAACTTATTGTAACTTTGTTATAATTAAATATATAATTTCCACCGTCTAGCGTGGCACCACGCTACGGAGATTTTTAGGCTAACTATCGTCTGTACAGTATGTAAATTAGGTACCGTAAGTCTAATACAGTACTGTAATTTTATACATTTCTTGTGAAAGAAACATTTCTTATTCAACGGCGATAAAAATTATTTATATTAATGATGTCTCCAAAGTTCAGCGAAGTTTTTGCAGAAAAATAACATCAGAAATCACGGGCACGGTTTGCTGAGCTGTTCCACGATGAAAACAATCTTGAGCAACGCTGATGTCGAATGGTGCACACTCGGTAAGTAATCCTACAATTTTTTGTTTATAGCGTAGTTTATACGGATTATTTCCAAAAAAAATATACGTATTTTGGAAATGTTAAGTCAAATTAGCCTAGAATCGATTAATTTTATGGAAGAAAACCTTTCAAACAGCCGTAGTCCGTAAACTTCACACGTGTCAAATACGTGAGCCAATCACAGCCCAAGGATTCCAACAACGCGAAATTCGTATAACGAGGAACGTATCTTTGCGTTATAGGGTGGTCTACTGTATATATATATATTGATATGATATTGAATTTTGCTGATGTGTTCCAATAGTGATAATTTTCTGATTTGATATGATATTTGCTTCTATCCATACTCTACAGGTGTTGGTAATAAATGAATGCCTGAAAGCTCATTGGTTTAGAGAATATTTTACTTGGTTCACTAAACATTTAAATTCAAATATAAAGAAATAAAAGTTTACAAATCAATTTACAGGTTCCTTTCAGATCTGAGCCCTATGCAATTACAATTATTTAGTTTGCCTAAAAGCTTATAGAATTATAGGACTCTGGCTCTATTTTTAAGAAAAAATTTGAACACACTTCGAATAAATTTATAATAGTATAGGAAAATTGCCAGAATGGAAAAAAAAATTATTGCCAAATCATGGCAATAATTTGGCTTGAAATAATGCCACATCTGATGATAAATTACCAGATCTGGCAACAGTGCTTGCACCCTGCCCATCTATCTCTATATAGTGCCCTACCAAGTTGATGCCCTCCAAAAGTGACAACAACTGTGTCATATGTCCCAAGGTGAAAAATTATATGCAGAGAGGAGACTATAGGTTAGTTTTACAGCATACAGTATGTCTACTGATGTGTTTGACAAAGTAATATGAAGGATATAAAGGATGCATATTGAACAAAAAAGATCAGAGTATTGGATTGTAAAACAAACCAATTTTGATAAATTAGGAACATTCTGATAAATTAATGTATTGGTATTGGATTATTATAGATCATATCTCTAATATATGTATGTATAAAATCAAAATAATTCAAGTATTTATATTTACTTTATAAATTTTTAAAATCATTTTAATATTTTAGGAGGAGAGAAACATATAATTGAAGAGAATAAACATTTTTTACCCAGATCATTGGACATTTCTTCAATGGATGATCAAAAGACAATAAATACACATAATTCAACAAATCAATACATTGAAGATCATATAAATCCAAATGAAGAACGGTAAGTAATTTTTGTGCTGTCATGAATAGAAACTGTTGTCATCTCATCACTTCAGTAATTTCAAATAGTCATTAACAGAAGTTAATTATTACACAAATGGAAAATAATAATATTTCTTTCAACAGAAAAATGTTAATTCATCAATATCTTCGAAAGCTTAAAAATATTTTGTATTTGTATAATAAATAATTTTAGTTGAGAGTTATTTGAAGTTATTTAGTTATTAAAAAAGAAACTCTGTTTAATTTATAAATATTACAGATAAAATGCAGATATTTTTAAAAATTCATGTGTGTGTTTTACTTAACATAGAAATAAGTTTTAATGGTTGTTTAATTTTATATATGTATATATGTATATTTTCCTTGATACATCATGTAAGGGTGATCACAATTAAAGAGTAGGTAGGTGTTCAGATCTCTGTAAATAGAATTATTGTGCAGATTTCAACCAAATTTAGTATAGATACAATTCCAGGTATGCAGTTTTACTTTTATGGAAAAATCTTATTTTAAAATTCAGCCACTAGGAAGAAATTTGGCACTACTGTTCCCTTAACATGCATATTACATATGTTTACTAAAGAATTTTGGGTATAAAAGGAGTTGTAAAATGTTGTTCACAATCAGTAAGATAGAAAAATTAAATATGTTGACTTTATTTTCAAAAATGTTTAACAAACTACTTTGTTGGAATAAACCAAAAATACAATGGAGTTTCAAATATTTTGAATATTTGTTGATGATAACTTGAAAAACCAAAATATTTAATTATATTTTGGTTTTTCTTTATATTATACTTATATTTGGTTATTCTTTATATTTTTGTTTTATTCCAATAAAACTGGCTGAAAGAGAAAAATTTTTTCAATAAAAAATATGTTATAAATGTAATTTACTTAATAAAAATAATATATAGGTAGGCCTCCTACAACGTGGTAGATACGTTCCTTGAAAATACCGCGTTGCAGGAAATCGCGTTATAAGAGACACCAACTTAATACAAAAACTGGGATTCGGTTCTAAAAAGAGAAAAACTTGCCATTTAAATGGCGTTTTTTGAATTTTTCAAACCAGCCATTGCTAGCCACGAATTTAACACTGGTTTCATCAGCCGACGACTGTCCCATTTGTTTTAAATAATCAAATATTTTTAAGGCTTTGTGTTTAACTGCACTTTTATTTAAAGGCAACCGTTTCTTGTTTATGTCTTCTACCCATAATATTAGTGCTTGTTCCATTTGTTTTTTCATTATAGGTGCTCACAGACGAGCAACATTTTTCGCAAGAACAGTTGATCCGGATACGACTGAATTCCTAATCTTTTCTTCCTATTGCTTAATCGACCGAATAGTTGACTCATTTAAATTTAAATGCCTATCAATATCAGCTATCTGCTCTTGATTTTTAATTCGATCCAAAATTTCTATCTTTGTTTGAAGAGATATATTAATAAATTTCCTTATTACGACGGTCCTTTCTTTTCATTCGACATTGTTATGGCTAAAATTTTTTCAAGTAGTTTTGTGGACAGTAAAAATTGCAAAAAATAACTTCCCTTCACTATGTTATTAAAAATATACACCCAATAGAAGTTTATACTGTATTTTGGACCATTTTTGCGGTCCCCACTTATTGAAAGAGTATAAATTATCGAAAATTCAGAGATATATTTGAGTGTTTATGGTAACTGATGCACATCTGTCTAGAAACTGTTCTTCCCCTGAAACTTTCATGGGAATAATACGTCAACATGGACAAACAGCTGTTTTCAAGGACATTTAGCTCTGTACACCGAACTGTGGCACGTATTAAGTGATCTGTTGAGATTTTTCTGTTATGTGAAAGATAATTTGTTTCTAAATACCATAAACTGCGTTGTAAAAGTACCGTGTTGTAAAAAAATTTCCGCATTTTTCCAACCGCATTGGAGTGAAAACACGTTGTAGGAGGCCTACCTGTACTTTTGTTATCTGATAAATAAAATGGAAATTTGACAAATTTGTCGGTTTGTTTTATAGCAGTGTTTCATCTTTGCCAAGGCCATTGTAGATATATTTGTGTTCAGATTGGTGATGTTTTGTCTTCTTTTTCTCTCAATGTTTTTGAGAAATTTATCTTTTTTTATTCACAGACTTTCATATGAATTCATTCTATCGTTTTGTAAAAAAATATTTGCTAAGGCCCACCAATCTCTTTCAAATGATCATAAAAGTTAAATTTAATTTATTGTTTCTGATGTAAAACCTAACAATGTGTGAATATTTTGAAATTACTTATAAAATATTACTAATTTTATTTCATATTTACTTTGTGTTTCTTTAAAATATAATTGGAAAAAACTGAACCTAGTAGTCAATACACACAAAATAGTTATATTCAAAATTTTCCCCCTCCATATTTTTTTTTTAAACTGTTGTCTTACATTTAATCAATTTCTGAGTAGAGTAATCTTTGATTCTAAGTTCACTTTTTTATTAAAATATTTAAAAAATTAAAAGATTAGCAATTTGTTGCAGGATGCTTTAGTGATTCTGAAGTCCAGTTCCTTCAAAGTCTGATTTTTTATTATTATTATGTTGGGTTTTGTGAGTTATACTCGGTTCACACCGGTGGCTGTGTACTATGCCGGACCAGAGTCAAGGCATAGCAACCAAAACAAAACTTATTATTATTATTACTAATTTTGTATGTAATTAATTATTGTCTCCTGTTTTGGTCTTCTGCTGCTCTGTACCTGATAAATGTAGTAAATAATGAACTTAACAAACTTGTTAATTTACCTTTCATTAATTATGCCATTGTAGCTCAAACTAGATTGAGGTTTTTTAATTTTACACAATTGTGTATCTTATTTCAATAAAATTTCATATTCTAAGTTTTTAAATTGTTTTTCAACTGATAATGTTGGTCTTTTTAATGAAGATTCCTGCTTTATTAAAAATTTTTCAACAAAGCATTAATATTCTACAGGCATACCTCACCTTTTTCGTCGGTCATTTGTTCCAGGAGATGTGATTTAAGTCAAATTTACTTGTCTCCGAATTTACTTGTTACTAGGCTAAACCACAAATAACTATTCCCAGTTCTGTATCTTATTTATAAATGCATTTTTAATAATATATGGTTAATAAGAATCTATTTTAAGTTTACAAACAAATAAATTTGTTTTTAATATAGTATAGTAAAAAAGTAATCTTTACGAATACACATATGTACATACTAGTAAATGTACATGTTTACAATTTGACAATGGTTATAGGACATCGCTTTATTTGTGAATGTGTTTGCTCTAAGACGTTATAAAATAAGATGATTTTGTAAGGTTAAATAACAAGTATAGTTATTAAAGTTATTTTGCAATAGTAAAAAATAAACTAATTTATGCTAAATTTACCAATATCGAGTGGCACTAACAATGATGCCAAATGGTAGATATTGAAACTACTGTGGAAACCGCCAATATTGAGCTCTTAAAGACCACTAAATAAGACAACACAGAGTTACAGATGTTTTCATTTTCATATTTTGTTCTTTAAGATTTATGATGATTATATTAACATTTACTGTAAGTGTATGTATTATAATATGATTTTGTGCTTTTAATACTTTTCTAGTGATATTACGACTTCAATATTTGTCAATTATGACAGATGTAAAGTCGATTTTTATTTTTTCATATATTTTTTTTTGACAAATGATGTATAATTGAGAACGACTTAACTCAAAATGACATAACCCGAGGTACACTTGTATTTAAAAACAAACAAGTTTTCTTAATTCAAATTATCCATGTAATCCATGTTAAAACCATTAAAGAAAAATGCATTTTGAATGTTTCTCCAAAGTTCTTAGAACATTCCTCTTCAGTTTTCCAGTGTATTACCAGATGGTTTTAACATGAGCTACATGGATAATTTTAACTAAGAAAACTTGTTTGTTTATTAAATAGAAGATTCTCACTTCGATGAAATATTTTTAATAAATAAACTCAAGTATAATTGAGAGTGTAATATTATTTATCTATATTATTGCTATAATTTATCTATAATTTATTGCTATATTTATTTATTTTCAATTACAATAGGAAAAGTCTTGTGACAATAGATTTCCTCCCCTAATTAACTGTAAAACCCCTATTAAAATACAAGTATTTCTCGTACAACACTACTTTTATAACACAGTTTTGCTCTAATGCAATTTTTGAAAATTGGGGATATCGCCTTACAACATGACTTACGGTTTTGCTCTAACAAGGTTTTTGAAATCCTCTGTACAAAATTTTACAATTTTTAAGTGTAAATTTCATTACTTGATATTTTGTTTTAATTCAAGTAAGCATGTGTTGTCTCAAATTTGCCCATAGATTTTAGAATATTGAAATTTTCAAATTATTTTGTGCTTTTCTTCAGATTTACTTTAATGAAAACTTTGGACAAAAAAGAAAAAAATGCACTAGCCTTTCTATCAACCAGGTGTCATTGTTGTTGCTTTCAGAGTAGCCTGTCACTATCTTTTCTTTTTATAGATTAATCTTTGTATTTAGTAAAGTTTATTTAAACATTTTTAGATAAGTGGTATTAAACTTTTTTAACTGTAGTTATTACATATCTACGAATGATTACTTCATTTGTAAAAATGATGAGTGAAATATGGCAGTATCTCAAAACTCGAACAATTTTGTATTCAAATACAGTAGCGTGTCATCATTGGAAGCGGTGGAAGTGCCATTTCCCTTGTATTTTCTAAAAAATAAATACATATTAATTTTAATTATATGAAAATAATCGTACAATATTTTATTATAACTGCATTATGTATCTTATTACAAATTTCTGTACTACACGTGAAAAAAAAGATAAGATTGCTATTGTATATTCGAATATTACTGTAGTGGCAGAGTGGAAGCACTGTATTGTCAGCTTCCAAACAGCCAGATTCGCACATGCGCTTTACAGAGCACCAACCTCACTCGGTTTAGCTGGTGGAAGCCTAGGACCTTCGATGGATGCTACACATATAACGCTTCCAATTCTATCCAGGACCGGTTCTGGACTGTTAGTGCCTGCCCACTAGATATTTGGTCGCCCTTGCCCTATTATGTGAATCATGAGTAGTTTTATAACTTACCCCAACCAATAAGAATTTACTGGTATGTTTTTATAATAGTTCTCTATAGTTGACAGAAGTTTAAAAAAATCCATTAAAATATTTAATATATTTATTCTGCTTTTGTTCCGCTCTCCCATCTTATATTACTTACAGATTTCAATGTTAAACCAGTGATATTACGATTTCGTATGTCCCATCTACAAGGGGATGTAGAAAAAAACGTGTACTTCTTGTACAATGTTAAAAAATTAACTGTTACTTTGGTAGCATCATTTACAACTAAATTTAATGAATGAGAGAGATGCACAAGGTATAGAAAAAGCTCTAGAATTTATTTTCCTTAAATTTACGATTTATGTATTAAATGTCATAAAAATTTGTCTTTCCACTTTTTTCCCAAGACTACAAATATTCGAGTACAAAGTAACCAGTTTCAACTTATTTCTACTTAAGAAGTAGTTAAATAATTAAGAGATTAGGAAATTAGGGACATAAATGAAACCTTGCTGAAAGAGCTGGAATATTACTTAAAAGTTTAACCGACCCAATCTCTAGCCAAGTACAGTGGGGACTGATTTCTTTGTAATATTAGACGTAATATAAACAGAAATTTTTCCAGTTCAATGAGAGTGACCAAAAAGTTGTAAAGTTTGGAAATTTCCGTGGACACCTGTCCTAAAATGAATTAAAACAAATGACTATTAAGTTTAACATATTTAGATTTTTACAACTATGGTGAGAAACGTTTAAAATTTACAACAACCCTGTCACGTCCTTTGAGATATACTAGTGATGCAACAAAAGAGGCATTTGACATTAATTAATTAATTAAATTGGTATCGGCACCCTCAGGATTTGGCAGCCTCTGTGTATGCATGCACTGCACACCTAGCAGGACCGTCTCTGATTCCACTCGTAGAGAGCTATTTGACTAAGTGGTTAAGATTTAAAAAGTAAAGAAGATTTTATGTTATTTTTATGCACGTTTCTTTACAAAGCTATATTTAATTATAATTTTCTTTAAAAGTATATTCNTTGTGCTTTTCTTCAGATTTACTTTAATGAAAACTTTGGACAAAAAAGAAAAAAATGCACTAGCCTTTCTATCAACCAGGTGTCATTGTTGTTGCTTTCAGAGTAGCCTGTCACTATCTTTTCTTTTTATAGATTAATCTTTGTATTTAGTAAAGTTTATTTAAACATTTTTAGATAAGTGGTATTAAACTTTTTTAACTGTAGTTATTACATATCTACGAATGATTACTTCATTTGTAAAAATGATGAGTGAAATATGGCAGTATCTCAAAACTCGAACAATTTTGTATTCAAATACAGTAGCGTGTCATCATTGGAAGCGGTGGAAGTGCCATTTCCCTTGTATTTTCTAAAAAATAAATACATATTAATTTTAATTATATGAAAATAATCGTACAATATTTTATTATAACTGCATTATGTATCTTATTACAAATTTCTGTACTACACGTGAAAAAAAAGATAAGATTGCTATTGTATATTCGAATATTACTGTAGTGGCAGAGTGGAAGCACTGTATTGTCAGCTTCCAAACAGCCAGATTCGCACATGCGCTTTACAGAGCACCAACCTCACTCGGTTTAGCTGGTGGAAGCCTAGGACCTTCGATGGATGCTACACATATAACGCTTCCAATTCTATCCAGGACCGGTTCTGGACTGTTAGCTGCCTGCCCACTAGATATTTGGTCGCCCTTGCCCTATTATGTGAATCATGAGTAGTTTTATAACTTACCCCAACCAATAAGAATTTACTGGTATGTTTTTATAATAGTTCTCTATAGTTGACAGAAGTTAAAAAAAATCCATTAAAATATTTAATATATTTATTCTGCTTTTGTTCCGCTCTCCCATCTTATATTACTTACAGATTTCAATGTTAAACCAGTGATATTACGATTTCGTATGTCCCATCTACAAGGGGATGTAGAAAAAAACGTGTACTTCTTGTACAATGTTAAAAAATTAACTGTTACTTTGGTAGCATCATTTACAACTAAATTTAATGAATGAGAGAGATGCACAAGGTATAGAAAAAGCTCTAGAATTTATTTTCCTTAAATTTACGATTTATGTATTAAATGTCATAAAAATTTGTCTTTCCACTTTTTTCCCAAGACTACAAATATTCGAGTACAAAGTAACCAGTTTCAACTTATTTCTACTTAAGAAGTAGTTAAATAATTAAGAGATTAGGAAATTAGGGACATAAATGAAACCTTGCTGAAAGAGCTGGAATATTACTTAAAAGTTTAATCGACCCAATCTCTAGCCAAGTACAGTGGGGACTGATTTCTTTGTAATATTAGACGTAATATAAACAGAAATTTTTCCAGTTCAATGAGAGTGACCAAAAAGTTGTAAAGTTTGGAAATTTCCGTGGACACCTGTCCTAAAATGAATTAAAACAAATGACTATTAAGTTTAACATATTTAGATTTTTACAACTATGGTGAGAAACGTTTAAAATTTACAACAACCCTGTCACGTCCTTTGAGATATACTAGTGATGCAACAAAAGAGGCATTTGACATTAATTAATTAATTAAATTGGTATCGGCACCCTCAGGATTTGGCAGCCTCTGTGTATGCATGCACTGCACACCTAGCAGGACCGTCTCTGATTCCACTCGTAGAGAGCTATTTGACTAAGTGGTTAAGATTTAAAAAGTAAAGAAGATTTTATGTTATTTTTATGCACGTTTCTTTACAAAGCTATATTTAATTATAATTTTCTTTAAAAGTATATTCATACAATTGAAGAATATTTTGTACCAGATATGTATATCCACCACACATTTTATTTCACCAAGTAAGTTTTTATAATTTTATTTTTAATTTTAGCCCTTATATCGTGGCTAGCGATTCGGAATGTAATTGCGATATTGAAAATTTATTTTAAAAAAGTTTTGGCTCGAGATCATATAATGAAAAAGAAAACATTATTAAAAGAGAAAGGCCAATGCCTAAGTTAAATATAAACGCTTCAATAAAAAAATTTGTTCGACATTTTCACGATAAAATGGCTCTGTAAATGCATAAAAATGCAAAAATTGTTTTGTTGGCTTGCCTACTATTTTCAAATGAAATTAGTGTGTGGAATAAGAATGGCTTTGACAATTTAGCTGGCAAAAGACACGAAAAATCGTCGATTCTTTCGTATTTGAAGCAATTTGGAAATCGAAGCGGAATAGAATTTAACATTAGTAAATAATATAAAATAAATATTGAAAATTATAACGAGATAGTTATGGCTAATAGATATATTTAAATTAATAGATGTTATATGTTTTTATCAAAGCAAGAATTGGCATTTAGAGGGCATAGGGAATCTATTGAATCTAATAACGGAGGTAATTATATTGAACTTGTTTATTTATTAATTACGTCAGATAAATAATCTATTAAAAATACATTTAAAGAATTAACTGATTTTCCCTGGAAGTTCTTACAGAAACACAGCTTCCCTATCATCAAATGTCATGGCACGCCACTGTTCAAATATAAATTCTGGAAAGACGTTGCTTAATACTCGACTGAACAAACACAACTTGCTAAAACAAATTCCCAGTTAATAGCATTTTTATTTTCTCATCTATAAAAAATTTTTATGATGAAAGTAAAAAAATACGAAAATGTTGCTTATACTTTTTATCAAGATCAACAAAAAAGCTGAGATGACAACAATACTTTGTAAAAAGAAAACACCCTCATTTAAGTAAAATTAATATTAATGCGTAATACAGTACTTTTAATTGTTATTGTTAATTAATTATTGATTGGTTTAATAAACATATTTCTCTTAGTGACGGAAAAAATAATATACTTTTGCTAACTTCTGGAACATAACTCTGTTTTGCATTAGTCCTTCATTTCATATAGCATGGATTTGCATAACATGGTGTGACATCCAAAGAGGGGAGGAAAAAACAAAGAGAATAATTAGAAATAATAATAATTAAATAAATTAAGAATTATTTATTTTGATGTAGAAATCAGAGATCAAAAGGTTAAATGGGGAAAGGATAACAAAACCCATACACTTCCTATTTCATCCGATTTTAAAACTGATAAAGCCGATCAGATGATCATACAAAGTAACAATTATTAGGCTGCAAGACAAACTCTGACCTTAGTCACCTCCAGCAATTAATTCAATTTGTTTGACAGCTGTTATCAAAATTATGAGGTAGAATGAGTAATCATACCGGATAGAAAGAGGTAATAAATTTGTCAAAATGTTTGATTTCTGACAATTAACATAAACAACACCCGGACACAAATCAAACTTAGAACAGGTTACATCATACATAGCATTAGTCAGCTCTCCCAAAAACAGGTATAAAAAGGGCTTGGACACAGTCCTCCGGGCAGACATCAACCGTGGACACTAGACCCGTCTTGCCACCAGACCTGTCTCACCACCCTTGTCTTCCCGCCATAATTGCTGTCTCTCTGCCAGGATGATCCTGACCTGAATGAAAGGAAGAATACTGGCTAACTCCACTGATCCAGGTGTGTTTCACTGATGTCCTCTACAATGAGATTGCGAATCATTGGTCTATGAGGTATTATTTTAGACTATTTGTAAACTCTCTCTCTGGTCACTCCCAGAATGCTAGGTTAAGTAGAGCATGACGCTTATCGGCTGCTTCTATAAGTTTGTTGTGAATAGATCTTTGTAACTGACAATGCGATATTGCCATATTTAACTTTGTAAACTCATGTATTCTAATTTTAGTTGATATTACATATTTGTTGTTTTGTTGAACCTGTGGATCTCTATAATTCTTTAACAGACACCTTATCGACTTACTCACACCTCCCCACTCGATTCTTCAAGCTCTCCTAACTTGACAATGAGAGCGGGTCTTATGAACCCATGCCGATTAAGTAGTCATCAGGGATCACCCCCTGAGCTCCCGACTGCTCACAATGGCATTCTTTTGGAACCTATCTACTGTTATATGAGGGATACTTGTACTTAAAAAGTAGCAAATAAAGTACAACAAAATAAAATACAATAAGTAAAAAGGTATAAAATTATTAATAAAAGAAATTGCATTTTTGAAACGGTAGTAATCAACCTATAGTAAGTGTTTGGAACTACCTACATTTTTTGAAGTGTGGTAAAAAGATTAATGTTTGAGACAGAGATAATCTAAAATATGGTGTATATTTGAATGAAAAAATTACAAAAATTACATCAGGGAATGCTTAATCTAAGCCAATTGGACATTACGTATCCATTGTAGTAGCAATAATATAGCAATTAATCAAAATATTTTACATGATAAGTAAATAAGAGAAGTTCCAATCTGGACCTAGCAATGTTAGGGTGACTAGTAAAATGTAGATTATAGAATTTATTTAAGGTGAAATATATTTTATTTAGTTCTTTCATGATTTTTTCCAAAAGAGAGGGGGGCAGCCATCGACCAGATTGGTGTATAATAATCAATAAGGAACTGAAATTTATCAAAGAAAATAGATTGCAAAACAATTTTAGAGGATATCAAATGGCAATATTTTATTAATTATAACTAAGAAAATTTCTGCAACAAAAATTAGAAATAAAATAAATAGTTTATTATTTAAGGATATTTCTAAGAGGACAAGGATTACATGTGCATCCTGATGATGCGGCCATAATTCAAGAACGTCGTCAGAAAGCACTTGACTGCCAACGAGAAGTAAAGCAACAAATAGAAGAAAAACGACAAAAAGAAAGAGAACAAAGGGAACGAAAACTTTTGGAAGAACAGGAGGAAGAAAAACGTTTAGAAGAGGAAAGAGCATTAATGCAAAAGGAATATGAAGAAGAACAACGTCGACTAAAGGAGAAAGAGGTAATGTTTGAAATGTAAATTTATAAATTTGATCTATGATGAAAAATTGATTTATTCTATTGTATATACATTTATTACATATTTCAACTCTCTTCTTGAAAAATTGGCTATATTATTATTCTTGTTGTTATGTTTTGTGAATTATACTCTGTTCACACCGGTGGCTGTGTACTATGTCGGACCAAAGTCAAGGCATAGCAACCAAAACAAAACTAAAATTAAATAAGTGTGTCAGTGTCAGTGTCAGTATTCAGGAATTTCCTAACAATATGACATGTATTCAATATAGTGGCCTTCTGTAGTGTGATGTATGTATTTCTACTCAATTGTAATGTTCCCAGGCTTTTGTGTAGTGTGTGTGGTATCACACCTGTACAGGAGAGAACGACAGGTACAATAACTACCCTATCCATCCTCCACAGATGCCTTATTTCCTGGGCGAGTTCTGTGTACTTGCTAATTTTTTCAGTGCAGTGTTTTGTACATTGTGAGTGTTTGGAATGGCTATGTCTATAATGTATGTGATTTTATTGTGTTTGTCAGAGTGATGTCTGGTCTGTTGTGGTAAATTGTTTCATCTGTGATTATGGCTCTGTCGTAGTACATTTTATGCGTGTAGTTTTCCAATACTGTCTGTGCAATATACTTGTAGTATGGTTCGTAAATGTCTACCAAGTTGTGTTTCTTTGCAAGCTCTTGGTGTATTATATTTGCTACTTGATTGTGTCTATGTAAGTAATCTGTCTGTGCCAAGAGCTTGCAACCAGAAGTGATGTGTTGTATAGTTTCTGGCATGATGTGACATTTTCTGCATGTGTCATTTGTGAGTGTTGTATCTTTGAGTATGTGTTTTCTGTAGTTTTTAGTATTTATGACCTGATCCTGTATGGCGATCATGAATCCTTCCATCTCCCCAAACATGTATCCCCAATCTAACCAGCTGTTTGACGCAGTTTTGTCTATTATTATTATTATTATTATTTATTATTAATTTTATTTTAAAATATATATTCTGTTAAAAAGATTTTTTATATATAATTTGTAAATTTATCTGTTAAATTCATTGCTGTTAAGTGACATAGCTCTATTAATATAAGTATGTCTCCTAAACAAAAATCCCACATGTGAGAGTTTTCTAATTGTTGAGGACTGAGCCTCCCTTCTTGGCCTCCTTTCTAGTTTAAAGATTTCTTACAGGATAAATTCTTCCTTCCCTTTTTCCCTCTGCCAGTGGCAAATTTGCAATGGGTTGGACTAATTTCACATCTGTTTTGGACCATTCCAGGAGAAGTGGCCAGGTTTTCCACATATATGAGGGTATAACAAGAGTTTGTCAGGTATTGGTTTAGTCTTGGGACTTACTTGGGAGGTTATACTCTGGAGGAAATAAAAATTGGAGGATGTTCTGTCTGCCTCTGGTACTCATATTCCTTGGCAGTTTGCACAAGTTTGTTTTAACATGTAGCATTGCCCGATTTCCAAATCTTCTTGTAAGGGAAGAGGCATTTGGGCTGTTAGACATTTGTATTATCTCTTTGTTGCAGTACATTGGTTTTCATTGGTGGTATACAGTCTTACAATATCTTTATTAAGGTACATTTAGTACATGCCTGGTCCCACATATGGCATTACCAGGGCATACATAGTGCAAGTACAGAATATGTTTACAATGGATATAAATATATACATGTTATGTAGAATTAGAAACCATACAAAGTGAGCAAATACATATTATATTCAATAAATTGTTTAGTAAATAACAGAAAATGCAATATAATTGCGACAATTAGGTTAAATTAGCGAACTAAGATTACAATAAGATGGCTACATTTCAATGCGTCAGTTATATTACCGTATATCGATATAAACAAAACTAACAATATGGTTTCTAGAAGATAGCGTAACAATTACAGTGAAGGGACATAGAGTAAGAACAAAACAATTACAATGGCTACAAATATGTTTATGTTATATAAAAATATAACTACTAAAGTGAAAATACATTTTATAATAAATAAATTGGTGGTAAATAACAGAAAAAAATATAATCACGACAGATAGGTTTAATAGCGAACTTAAGATGACAATAAAATGTATAAGTTTTAACGCTTCAGTTAAAGTAAGTTATCTAAATATATAAAATTACTTGTCCTGACTGACTGAGTCACTGATTCATCATCACCCAGAGCAAACCACTGAACCTAAAGAGGTGAAATTTGGTACACAGAGTACATCATGAAAACGCACACTAAAAAGGGATTTTTCAAAATTCCCCCATGGGGGGAGAGGGAGAGCATTAAGGCTTAACCAGAAGAACAGCTTCTACTGTACTATTTTAGATGCGATTTTTTGTTTTTATCTGTGTTGTAGTAGGGTATGCCATGAGAATGCACACTAAGAAGGGATAGGTAACACACTAAGTTGCGGGTAACAGCTAGTTAATCATAAAACTATATATTAAATTATATTTTAAAGGAGTTAGCACAACAATTACAGTGAAGTGATGAGCGTGAATCAAAAAGCATGACAATTAAGTTTTGTAGTTGCAGAGCCAAGATTGCTGATGATACATAAGGCATAAATCCAAAATGAATTTGACAAATCAGTTGTTACCCGAAATCAGGGATAGCTCAGCAAACTTCCTAGCGAGCCTGGTGAAGGCCAAATAAGTCTCTTTTGTGTCAGGAAGTCACTATAATTACAGGGCCAGTTGAAGCCCAGTTCTTCTACAAGAAGTTTTATCTCTAATCTTTCTTTCTCTAATGCTACACATTCATATATATAATGACTACTGTTGGCTTCAACTTGGCAGATGGCAGAGGTTCACCAACAGTGGCAGATTAGTGCCACTGTTGGTGAACCTGAAGAGGTATGAGGCGAAATTACCATTGTTAGTGATAAACTG
Organism: Centruroides sculpturatus; assembly: GCF_000671375.1. Taxonomy (NCBI): domain Eukaryota; kingdom Metazoa; phylum Arthropoda; class Arachnida; order Scorpiones; family Buthidae; genus Centruroides; species Centruroides sculpturatus. The sequence continues at coordinate 239,693 of NW_019384745.1, read as the reverse complement.
TGTTGTGCTGGGAGAAAACAAATTTAGGGAGAAGAACTGTTGGATGTTAGGGATGAATTTGTAAGTTAAGATTTGATTATTGTGGTTTCAGTTTTCCTGCCAAGTTTGCAGGCACTTGTTTCACAGTAGGTGACAAAGACTTCGCCTGCATATCCTGTGGTAGACAATGGAAGCAGAATCTCTAGTGGCCGCAGATTTGGCTAACAGATCTGCTCTCTCATTCCCTGTTGTTCCCTGATGGGCACGGGTTCAAGAGATACTGTAAGTGTTGCTGGAGTTGTCGATGAGCTCCCTAATCTCACAGGCAAGGTGGTGGAGTTTATTGCTTATGATAACACTACAGGCAGAGAGGCAGTCAGTGTATTGGTGTATAGAGGTATGCGAGTAATTCTCAACAGTCCAAGCAATTGCCATGCGTATGGCCATGAGCTCTGCCTGGAAAATGGTACAAACCTGATCTAAATGGTAGCAATTGTGATGTATTTCCTTATTGTCCTCATAAGCGACAAAGCTACAACCAATTTTATCATTTATTTTGGACCCGTCTGTGTAGAGCACAACCTTGCATTGGTGGTATAGTTGGACTGTATTTGGATGTACTGTTCTACTCTGGAATGACTGTCTTAGGTCTGCTGAAGACTCTTAGTCAGAGTGACCTCGTCTGCTAGTGAGGAGTAAAGTTTATTAATACATTGTTTAAATAATTGCCAACTTGTACCTACTTGTTTGCACTGTGCATAAAGACCATAACCTTGAAACAGCTTCTTCAAAAAGACATTCATTCTCCTGTTTTCCCATCTGGTCTCTGCAATCTTCAGCTTGAAAGGCAGTGCTTCATCCAGAAACTCTGCCTCTTGTGGTAAGCTAACCATATATACCTAGACCTTGACATGTACACAGATGGGTCTAAGTCTGACAGTGGAGTGGACAGTGTTTTTGTTGTATATCAAAGTAGCAAAGAAATCACATTTAAATAGATGCACCTGAAGCAGGTCTGTTCTGCCTTTCAAGCATAATTATGTGCACTTCTTTATGCTTTTGAGTGATGTCATAAAAATTTTTCCTCAATTGAAGTTGTGTACTGACTCTGCCACCTCTATTCAGATCTTCACTGGTAGCAGGAATGCACATCCTATTGCAAATAGGATGAATGAATTTGTCCTCCTCTTGGTAAGGGGACATCAAGGCCTCATAGACAATGAGAAGGCAGATGCCCTGGGAAAGTTGCAGCCTGTCATGAGATAGAGGATTGTGCCTACACTGCTCTTCTTTTGAACTCACTTAAACTCAACAACCATAGGCTTGAAGCTTGGCAGCAACTGTGATATGCTGTGGATACTAGTGCCATCACATGTCTTGAATTGATACTGTCAAACACTTGTAAAATTGCAACCTCACACAAGAAGAAATACAATTCCTTATGGGATATGGCTGCATTTGCCAACTACCTACATAGGTCTTGGTATCCAAGATGAAGGTACAGTACATGTTCATTATGTGATGTTCAGATGGTCTGATACACTACCTATTTGACTGCCCAACTATGGACAAGTTCCAGCACTCTATTGAACTTACTGCAAGATCTCTGATTATCCTCTGGCTATTCCCTCTGCATGTCCTGAGTATCCCAAAACTTTTCAAAAACCTTTAGGATTTTTATCAAGAATTACTTCAAATGCATTGGTAACAGGATAAGGACAATTGAATGTGACTGGAGGGTCGCACCTCTTCGATGCCATGTCAGAATGACACCACTGTGTCCTGATAGACTGACACAGAAGCCACAATGGCTGGTACTTTCTTTTGAAAGTATACATTGCAAGTGGTTGCGTTTGTAAGTGATCAGATTCCAGATGGAGGAAGACCACAAGACACTGTGACAGTAGTAATGCACTCAGAGACAAGTTATACAAACACATATATCCATTTATTTGTTCATAAGACTTTTAACACATACGACTAATAAGATAAGACCACCTAGTCAATTACGAAATTCTATGCACATGGATGGGATAACTCAGTTGTGCATGAGAGAGAGAGAGAGTTCACAATAGAGTGCATATGGATAAATATCTTGTAGAGGAGTTGAGGGATCTGATGCTTGCAGGTTGGATCAATAAGAGAAAAGTTCTCGAAGATAGTTCATACTCTGGAGATCAACAGTAGAAGATATGGTTGCAGGCAAGAGGGATGACATATCCTTAGAGGAGATTGCAGAAATATCCATTAATGGTGCAAAGACGATGTATCCGACGATAGAGTAAATTAATGTATCTGAAAATGGAGTAACTGTAGCACATGAAATGATTGACCCGCTTGAGGAACTGGCGACGACTGACTCAACTGGCTGCTAGTTGTCATATTAAATGGCAAAATCGGGACAGCAGGTCAGAAGGTCACGAGAAAGCATCTTTCTTGACACTGAGAACTAAAAGGAAGATATATTCCCAGGTGTGAAAGTTGATAGATATCCTGGCTGACAGAGTTATATTATGGAGAAGTTATATTATTATTTAGTTTACGTCATTTAATTTGAAGTCTGGGTTCTCACATGGACAATAAATTAACCATAGTACTTAACTATAAATATGACCTCTTCAGTTTATTTTGCTGTATTGATTTAAATAGCAATATAGTTATATGTAGATAACTATTTCCTCATTTTTACTTTGTATACAAATTCTAATATCAAAAATTTTGTTTCTAGTTAAATCTGTTCAGGTCAGTGGATAAGTTTGTGCCATTTTTATGACCTTGATTGAGAAAAATCTTGTTTTCTTGATAAAAATGGGAATCTAATGTGATACTTTTTACACTGAAGTGTGAAATTGGATCTCATTCATATGATGCTATTCAGAATTGGGAACATTTTAATTGTTTATTTTCATTGAAATGGAAGTAACTGATGAATATAAAAGATATGTTTTATACTTTTTATTTTTAAGTGGTGAGAATGTTACAAATGCATCCAAAAAAATAAATACTGTATATAATCAAACTGTAATTAGTGTAAGGACTGTGCAGAAGTGGTTTGAAAGTTTTAAAAACAATGATTTTAGTGTGGAGGATAAGGCTCATACAGGAAAACCAGTTGATTTTGATGATGATGCTTTCTCTGCACTAGTTGAAGCAGAACCATCTTTAACAGTTGATGAAATTGCAAAACATTTAAATTCATCCCATGGAACTGTTTATAGACACCAGATCGGAAAACTTTCAAAGCTAGGAAGATGGATACCACATGAACTGTCAATAGGTAATTGACAACATGTAAACATTTGCATATCTCTTTTTTCCATATTGCTTTAGAAACTTTTCTTGATTGGTTGTTTACTAGAAATAAAAAATAGATCCTTTATGATAATGTGACGAGAAAAAATCAATGGACAGATTGTGACAAGCAATCAAAACCAACTGCAAAAGATGGGTTGCATCAAAAAAAAATTATTTTGTCTGTTTGGTGGGATATGTTGGGTGTAATTCACTTTGAGCTATTAGAACCTAATCAAACAATTACAGCTCAAATGTATTGTGGGCAATTAGAGCATTTTAAATGAAAAATTTTAAAAAATTGACCATCGTTAGTTAACAGAAAACAGGTTCTCTTGCAAAATGACAATGACAGACCACATGCTACAAAAATAACTGTACAAAAACTCAAATGCTACAACTGGGAAATTTTACCTCATCCATCATATTTGCCAGATATTGCTCCCAGTGATTATCATCTTCTTTGTAGTTTGCATAGCTTTTTAAAAGGGAAAACTTTTAAGGATGAGAATAGTGTCAGCAATACTTTTTCTGAATGTTTTGATTCAAAACCAAAATCATTTTATGAAGATGGGATTAAAAAGCTACCATCAAGATGGCAAAACATTGTACAAAATAATGATGAATACATTATAGATTGAAATAAAATTTAATTTAAATGTTTGTTTTTTTTTTGTTTTTTGTGTAGATAAAAATATGCACAACTGATCTGATAATAGAATTTGTATAATGGTATATAGGCATTTAACATGCATATACAAATTCTAAAATAATTACTGTGGTTCCTATGTAATAATAGCTTAAGTTTCTCTTTGTATCTGATATTTGAATGTATATAATCCATATAACTTTATTTGTACTATTCTCTGAACATTGGTATTTTGTAATCTCTGTGGTGCCTTGCCAAACAGAGGTCTTGTGACAATAAAGTGTTTAATAAAAACCTATTTGTTTTGCATTACTAATTGGTGAGGATTCCTTCCAGTAAAAAGAAGGCAGTGTCCGCCCATTGAGTACTTGGGATCTGGTTCACATAGAAATGTTGCTCCAGATCATGAATGAAATTGGTTACTGAGTAGTCAGAAGTACCTTTTTGAATTTCTTTACAGGTGTTGGGTTGTTATTGATGACTATTACTGGTGGTTGGTTAACAGTGGGTGTGGTCAAGACCAGAGCTGGTGAGGACATGGTCATTAGTGGGTACACAGGAAGTGTTGCTTCTTCCACTCTTTCTGTTGGCATTTCAGTGATTCAAGAAGACAGACATGAAGCAATATTTGACAAGCTTTTGTCAAAGCAGTTACATGTTGAGTTAGGATTGTTAACTGTTGTTGCAAAGCAACAAATTCTGAATGACTTGTAGACATATTTTCTGCCCTTTTTACTATTTAGGTGTTGGATAGAGTTCACAAGCATCTTATCAATTCAAATACAAATTCTGTTTAAATATTGATTCCAAAAAACTGTTCAAACCAAAATTCTAGAACCAACTGGTCCCTATTTGAGTGCCAGTTATGTAACATCTAATTTTTTGATACCCAGAAATAACCTAATGTTTATGATGTTTATGCTGTTACGTAAACCAAAAATGAAGATCGGTTGGTTCCAGACCTGGGGCCATATTCTGGTCATTGTCTCTGGTCTCTCGTCGCTTGCGAGAGACGAGAGACAGTGACCACAATACGGCCCCTGGACTTTTAAACAGGCAGACACAAACAAATTTGTTCATAGAAATACTGCTTAGTGTTAGGTATTTATTTATAAAAACCACAGCAATAAACTGGAACTATATATATATATAGACACTCACCTAAACACAAAATTTCCAGCAAAACACCTAAATTCAACATTTGAATATTTTCAGTCATTCCTTAATCAGCCTTCAGGAAAAGTCAAAAAAATAATTGTTCTATTTATAGAATGTAGCTGCGTTCTACACATAATTTTAAAAAATTTTTTTAAATTAGTTCGAACAACGGCTGTGACATATAGTAAGCAGCTTATATTCCTTTAAGAGTCTAAATAATACTTCCATGCATTTGGTATGGGAGTGTAATCTGTGTTGATGCCCGCACCTCTTATGTCGGCCCTGTAGATTTCTGCGGCCGCTAATATTCTTGTGTGTTGTCTGTCAAATAGTGTATTAGGGTAGCCTTGTCCCATAAGGGGAAAATTCCTGGATCGGTGGTATACTGGGCCAGGAATTTCCTGGTCTAGTATGTCACCAATAATAACCTTCCCCTTATGGAACAAGGCTACCGTAATACACTATTCGACAGACAACACACAAGAATATTAGAGGCCACATAAATCTACAGGGCTGGCATAAGAGGTGCGGGCATCAACATGGATTACATTCCCATACCAAATGCATGGAAGTATTATTTAGACTCTTAAAGGAATATACGCTGCTTACTATTTGTCACAGCCGTTGTTTGAACTAATTTAAAAAAATTTTTTTAAATTACGTGTAGAACGCAGCTACATTCTATAAATAGAACTGTTATTTTCGTTTGACTTTTCCTGAAGAAGGCTGATTAATTAAGGAGTGACTGAGAACATTTTAATGTTGAATTTGAGTGTTTTGCTGGAAATTTTGTGTTTAGGTGAGAGTCTATAAGTATTTATTTTTGATTTATTTCCAACTATTCATGAAAAAAATAACTAGATTTATTATTCTAGAGACTGTACTATGTACAATTGTTATTAATACAAAATAGGAAGTGTTAGAAAATAAGAACTAGACAAGTTATAAAATGAAACAAAAATTTATTTAATTCAAAACCAAAAACAATTCACAAAACTTTCATGACACTTGGCAACTTAAAACAAACTTAGAACTATTCTTAAGACTATCTCCACAAAATCTGACAAGTAATATGAAATTCGAAACTAGACTATTTACAAAATTACAAAACAAATATCTTACTATCTACACTTGCCTAACTGACACACCAAAGAAAAAAATGTCTGAAAATTATAAGATATTCAAAAATGACAACCAGAAATTTTCTCACAGTTTTTAAGTTGTATTAGTTCAATAACATATTTCATGTACTTCAAGACATGCTCAATATGTTATTGAGCATGTCTTGGCAAGTCAGACTTTGTTCCTAGTGCAGTCACGTTAGTACAGCCAGTAGTACAAGGGAGTGATGTTTCCTAGAAGTTTGCAACAAGGAAAATCTTATTTGTTTTCTGACAGCTGAGGGCATAAAACATGTTGACATCTATTAGCAAATTCTGGTTTCGTATAGGAATGCCTACTTATGGCTCAATTTATACATTTGCTGAAAAGATAAGCTCAAGAATAGTATGAAAAATGTGGCTGACTCTCCATAGTCCAGTGGATTGCAAGATATCACACTCCATGTGATTGTAGCTGCAGATGAGTATATTTGCAAAATGAATACATCTTTGTGACAGAGCTAGTTAGGATTTTACATATAATTTTGTTGATCTTGTGTACATTGTCATCTGTAATTTGTTACTATAAGAAAATGGCTGCTGTGTGTCCAAGCTGCTAATGCTGGAAATGAAGGGATGATGATTTAAATTAATGAATGTTTTCTGTATCCTTGTACTCTCTGGACTTTGCTTTTTAGGATTATCACAGTTTCTGGACTCATGAACAAGATTCTCATAGGCTGGAAATTTTGGTTAAATGAAGTACAGAAGGAGATGCATGAATGACTTTGCACTCAGTCCTGAAGATGATTTTTCTTTTAAAATTTAAGTACTATCCAAAAGAAGGCATACTAGCATTGATTGCCAGAGAAACTGTATCAAAAACTGATGTCATGTTTTTTGTAATATTGAATTTGGTTACTGCATAGAAAGTTAAGATTACTTATTGACCATTCTTGTAAATATCTAAAATTAAATGATAAATAATCTAATGTTTGTTATAACATTTTAGCATATCTTTGTTTAGTGAATTATTTATATTTTAATAATAATTTTTGTAGGAACAAGAAGAGAGAAAAAGAAAACTTTTGATTGCAGCAATGGAAGAAGCACAGGCTTCAGCAGAAGCAGCTAAAAGAGCAAGTAAAGCACAAAGATCTCAAAAATCAAGCAGTGAAATATGTTTAAGGAGTTCAGAGGATTCTGTATTTAATATTGATAAAGCTCTTTCTGAAAATGAAGAAAGTAAAAGTATGATATTTATTATTTACATAACAAATAAAGTTATAGTTTTTATCATAAAAAACTAAAGCAGATTTTCCAAGATGTGTCAAATGTAATTTTATTTAGTTAGGATATAGTACTATATCAGATTATATCAAATATTTAAAAATGATAGCTTAGAAGTTTGATATGTAAATGTTAATTATTTAAAAGTACTATAAGAGTTAGTTATAAAATAATAATAATTCTTGTTTTGGGAAACTAAAAATACATATAGACAAGTGAGAATTGTCTGCTTTTTTAAAATTAAATTTTTTAGATGTTCAAAATTTAGAAATTTGAAATGAAATAATATTCTTGATTTTCAACTCAATTCTGTACTTAGAACTTGTAAAGAATTTCCTGAAAGTACTAGGGAAATCTGTTTTAATGTTAGTTTTTGATTATTTCTATATATATACATATATAAAATGTATTGACTGCAATAAATCAGGTTAAAGTTCTAAATATAAAATTAAATATACTATAAAATATTTTCAGCCATACTTAAAACCATCTTCACCATACATATAAATTGAACAAAGAATAGTTAATAAAATAGAACGTTTAAAAAATTAGCATTAGTTATGAAAATTAAACAAAGTAAACAATTCACATCTTATTTCTCTTGTAGTATATTAATTTTGTATGCTGATGTTTCTGGATATATTTAATGCCCATCTTTAAGCAATCGTATCGCATAAAATGAAATTACAAATTAGGACATACGTTCTATGTATTTAAATGTAACAAGAAAACAAAACATTCTAAATCGTAAATAGAGCATCACCAAAAAATTTTGAAAAGCATATTATATAAAATTAAAATAAAACATGGTCTATCAGTTTGAGTCTAAGGATGAATATTAAATAGGTCTGAAAACATCACCATATGAATTTAATAAATTGTTAATAAATTTCTGATGAAATACAATGTGAAATTGTTTACTTTAACAGAATCCAGTTAATATTTTTAAATTCTTTCTCAAATTCTAACAGTTCTGAATGCAAAACTATAAAATATGTAATAAATAATTAAGAATAGCAAAGAAATGAGAAAAATATAATATAAAAGTGAATAATTTTAACTAAAAATATAGAGTATGTGATGAAATACTTTATTCTTTTACATACCTATAATTCTTATATAATTTAACTGTCATGTCAGGATGAAAACAGATCATTTAGCATATATTTATCATTAATGAAATCATGTTAATGCTATATGCTTCAAGTGTTAATATAAATTAAAATATTAAAGGCATTATAACAATTTATGGCATATGTATACTTCTTGCATCTTCTGGTTGTCTGAATTATTTAAGTTTTGCACATTTAACATAACTAATTTTATTACTATGTTACACAATAGTATAACTATTATACTTACAGTATCAGCTATGGAAATTGTATAATTCATAAAATCCTATAGAAATATGTTTTTCTTTAAAGTATCATTTTGTTGCAGACCTGTGAGAAACCATAAAATTACATTACCCATGACATCATAAATACTAGGACACTTTTCATTGCCTGACAAAATCTACTGCATTAACGTTTTTGGTGATTGTATTATCCATTGGTATAAATGAGGATTTCCCAATACTGCAAAAGTAGCGATACTTGTATCATGAGTAGTTTCAAAGTATCGGTATCAGTCTTAAAGTATTGATACTGGCCCAGTATCGTCATCGGATATAGAAACTGGAAATCTTGCTGGCTGTCACTGTTCTGTCGTGTTGCCTTCCAGTTGTTTTTACCGCTTGGAAGGTACACCTATCCCTCTTTTTGCACAGTAGATACATTCCAAAGAATGCCGTGTAAAAAGAAATTGCATAGAAAAGTACAGTACGTACATCTTTTAGAAAAATGCTCAATAGGATCCACAACTTCAATGGAACAAAAAAATAAGCAATTTACAAAATAAACACGAGCTTTACACACACATATTATTAACGATAAATGATGTTAGAATAATAAAATTCTAACATCATTTATCATTAATAATATTTGTGTGTAAAGCTTGTGTTTCTTTTGTAAATTGCTTATTTTTTTGTTCAAATAAACTGTTTTTTATATGTAAAAAAAATTGCGTAAAAAGAGGATTAGTTATCTTTTGTTGACCATGTTGTTTCAAAATCACATAAAAATAGACCACGTGAAAAATGGATAGGTGTACTGTACTCATTAAAATGAACTGGGGCTCACTCAGCCTTCATCAAATGAAGACTGAATGAGCCCCAGAGCAGTAATTAATATTTTTTTGCTTAGCCAGGATTTAATTTCCCAGAGTATGTAGATCAGAAAGTCAGTCAGTACTTTAGTTTACATTCATAAGATGTCTTATGTACACAAAAGAATCCCCTGATCTGTAGTCCTGCTAATGAGCTCTGTGGGTACTAGTAAACACAGGATAGGGATGGATAAGAAGTCATTGGTGAAGAGGTAAAACAGTGTCTTTACATTGAAAGTTCTTTACTATGTTCGAATTTTCAAGGGTCAGTGCAAACAAGTATATAAAAATTGTAGTTCATTTTAAACAACATCAGTGGTCCAAGCTGATTAACAAACAAAAGTACTGCATAATGTTTAATTAAATACAGTAGAACCTCGAAAACTCTGCCTAATGTGGACCGAAGGGTGGCCGAGTTTGTGAAAATGCCGTGTTATCGGGAATGGGGTTAAAAAAAATAAGTACAAGTGTTTCCTCAGAAAATACTGTACTGTACTTGTATGTATTGTTTACTTGAGAATGTAACAAAGAATAAACTGCCCAAATACCCTTAAACAAAGGAAAAGTACGTCCTTTATGAACGCATAGAGCCTTTACTACATGAAAATGAAAATTAATAAATACACTGTGTACAGTAATTTACCTGATAAGACAGACCTCAGAAAAATACTTTATGAGAGCTTTTATACTTTTATAAAGCTGTCTGTAATGAAAACTAATTAACTAAGGATTTTTCTGCCCTGCCAGGGTGTGGCCGAGTTATTCGGAGTGCCGGGTTATCGAGAGCCGAGTTTTCGAGGTTTTACTGTATTCATTTATAAATAGCAATCTGAACTCTAAGCAGACATAAATTCTGGAAATGAAATTTGACATAATATATTTTTTTTATTTTTAGTCATTAATATTTTTTGTATAAGTTTATCTCAACTGAAATTATTGTAAAATTTTATTTTGGTTTCTGATTTGGCTGCAAAATCTGGTTTTGGGCAGACCTTACCTGTTTATGAAAATGTAATGATGTCAGATTCAATACCTGGGGAAAATATTGATACTAATATTGGTGTTGGAGGAAAGTATTGATATGGTATCAGTATTGGGACGTCCCTTGTTATAAATCTGTGTGAAGGTGGAGCATGTTATGAGAAAAATGGAGAATTTTAGACAGTTAACACTGTGTAAAAAATATGTAATTGTTGCTTTGAATGCTGAGAGTTTATCAGTTCATGAAATATGTACATTATCATCAATCAAGTGTGCATTATCATCAATCAACAATTGTCCATTTGTTACAAGAGATGTAAACATGGCAATGTTGAAAGAAAAGCTGAACCAGGAAGTAAACATGTGAGTATATTGTGTCAGGATAGGATGGTGAGGCATCTTATCCTATGAGAGTGTACTACTAGTTTTTCTGAACTGAAAGTAAGATGGAAAGAGTAGACAGGTGTAAATACGAAGTACATAAACTGTGCAATATGCATTTAAAAGCCACATAAGAAACCATTACTGACAAGTAAAATGCACAGACAACTTTTCTTGGCCAAATAGCATGCAGACTGGAGTGTTTATATATGGAATTTTGTTAGGTTTTGGATGAATCCAAATTCAACGTGAATGGATCAGACAGCAAGCTCTGTTAGGTATAGAAAAGATAAGGCTTATAACAGGGATGATTGATGTAGGACAGTAAAGTTTCCAGTCAATCAAATGGTGTAGTCATACTACACTGTGAAAATAAGTCTATGAATGGAGAATATTACAAAAACATCTTATCTGTTAAACTAATTCATTTCACCGATTGAGGAACAATGTTGTGACACAAAAGCTTGCATCTTTCAGAATGAGTCTGCTCCATGTCACTGTGAATAATGGTGAATAATGTGTCATTTATGGTCTGTTAGCATTATTGTCACTTAAACAGGAAAAAACTATTGTTTAGGTAAAATACTTTTCTATGTTATATACATAACAGCCAGAAAGTCAAAAATTCCTTTGAGATCCAGATCAAATACCTGAGCTGACCAGTAACAATCCTGATCTCAATCCTTTTGAGAACTTTTGGCATATTATGGACTCAAAACTTTCATAGAAGAGGCCTGAAAATAAACATTAACTGCAGGAATATGTTGGAAAAGTTTGGCATCACAAATGCTGCATTGAATATGTGAAGAAACGTGTCCTCTCTTTGCCGAAGGATGCAAAGTTGTTATTAAGGCTTGCGTGTTTCTAAAAATATTAGGATCTTATTCAATGAGAAATAACATAAACAGTTACGGTTTTTAGGCCTACTTATGTATGAACTCTTTTCTCCTTTAATTTATACTACATATATTATCATTACAAATCACAATTGTGTTCTAAAAAAGTATCAAATAGATGAGCAGTTATGAAGTTTAACAATTTAATTATTAGCAAGGTTGAGGCCAAAGTTTTAAATGCGAAAATGCGTACGTTGGACGTTCGGCGCCGCATTCCCATAAGCCTAGAAGTTTGACAATGGTGTTTGGATAGTTGGTGGAATCACGCTTGACATTCCAAACACCATTGTCAAACTCCTATGCTTCTGGGAAAGCGGCACTGAATGTCCGATGTATGCATTTTCGTGTTTAAAACTTCACCTCACTATTAAATATAAACTTAACAACTTACATTACACAGTTAAAAAACAATGAGTTAGCAACATTGCTTAATTTGCCACTAAGCCCTCTCTCAGGCTCTCTTACTTATAACTTACAATTTTTTTATAACATTTTTATATCAATATATCACTTTGCCAAATTATATAATAACAATATCCCCATGGCAGTAACATACAATATGAATTCACAACACTAATTTCTGTCATTTAAAAAATTTTCAATAAATATATCAAACTTGCTTTTAGACAATGGCTTAATGAACACATCAGCAATATTAGTCTTGTTGGTTTATATTCAATAACATAAGTATTATTAACAATTTGCAGATTTAAATAACTTATAAGTCTTATTAAATTATTTGAATTACATTTTGTAGAAACTACTTAATCAGAAATATCACAAGATGATTATCACACATTATTATAGGATTTTTACTGCCAGTTCTAAACAACCAAACAAACAGAAACATCTCTCTAACAATGCAGTCATAGAAGAAATAGTTAATTGAAAAAAGAAAGGAAAGAAAATTTCCAAAGCGTATTTATTACTTACTATAAGGTAGTGTATTGTAATACAGTCAAACTTCGGTTTACAAACTTAATTTGTTTCTAAAAGTTGTTCAGAAATTGATTTGTTCTCAAATTGAAACAAATTTTCCCATAAGAAACAATGTAAATTGGATTAATCCATCCCCAACCCCCAAAACAAAACCATTTTTTTAAATTTTTAGCTGTATTTCATGCATAAAATGCCTATAAAGGCTATATAATATTATGTTAATAAATTTTTGTTATTTAATTTAACTTAAGCATATTTAAACATGAATTCTTGGATGCCATTTATACTATGTTAATGTCAATTAACATTGTTTTTATTAATTAATTTGATTTAAATTCAGCTATAATGCATACCAAAAAATGGAAATATCTTTCCTGCATGTGCATTGAAATGTAATTTAAATAGCAACGTTGTCGATGTAAGGTGACATGAGGCGATCTCAGTGCCACTAACTTCTGAGTAGGTAGTCCTGTCATTGATTGGTCATGTGTTGACTTTCTTTAACATAGAAAGTATAGGAAGTTGACGATCGGTGGCCGGCTCTCCTGAGTAGCTTGTTTGGAAACTGAGTTATTGTATGCAACCAGAGCAAATATGGTGTTCAAAATTTTGTTTGTGAACCAAATTTTGTTTGTTTGTAAACAGGAGCATTTGTAACCTGAGGTTTGACTGTAGTTTTATTTGTGGATAATGTGTTTACTTAATCAAATTATGCAAATTTTTTGATTATCCAAATCACTTTTCTAATAAGTTAATGTTCATATAATTTGAGTTTACTGTATATCAAATGTATATTGATTTCTCAAAACTTTGAAAAATTAAATATCTCAAAATTTCATTAAATAATCTATTTTCTTTTGAGAATTTTGTGTATATTTCTTTTCATTTAAATTATATCTTAAATGGCTGATTAAATACATATAATTTTTATAAAATAAAAAATTTTTTCTCACAGTTACCAAACTGTCACCACAGAAGACTATTTATTCCAAGCAGAATGACAATGTTACAAATTCATGTTCTGAAAAGTTTCGAGAATTTTCTGTGCAAACAACAGATACTTCAGAAACACATGGCTACATTGAAAACAGAATATTAACTCCCACAGTTGTAAGAATGAGGGAAAAAGCAAAAAACAAAAATAGAGAATTTGGAACACAAACAGATTTTGCTTATGTAAATCAGTGGATTGCTGACGATGGAGATTCGGCTTTAAGGTATTTATTAAGTAAAATTTATAAGATTATTAATTCTGTAATGCATATTTCATTGTGTTTGTTATAGTACATCTAGTTCATTATTAAGTATTGGACCATCCAGGAAGAATAGAATTCAACATAATAAACCAACAAAAGCATCTCAGAAGAATTATGAATATTTACAGCAGCCGGTAAAATGGGGTGTGCCGCCTCAGCAAAAACCTTTTGTTAAGATGTCGGAGAGAGATCCACATTATCCCAAACGTAAAAAGTTACTTGAACTGAGAAGACAGCACTGGGAAAGAGAAATGGCAAATCAGAAGACATTATCTCAGTCACGGTCTATTTTTCCACAACCATATAAATCAAGAAATGCAAAGATAACTAGTTCAGATGGCTCTTTGAGTAGTTCAGAGACAGAAGAAAAGTAAGTTCACATAAATATCAATGAAAGCAGCATTAATAATTAACTGTGCTAAAATTAAAATGATTGCTATGTTTTCAGATTTTTGATAAATGTTAAGAAACAGATGTGTTTTTTTATTTTCAAATTTTATTTAATAATAATAATAATAAAATGAAATTTAAAATTAAAAGTCTACTCACAGATTTAAGACATTTTATAATATTAAAAAGGATTTTTTTTATAAGAATCTTGAATCAACTATTATATTCATTATTAATGTATTACATTGTACAACTACATAATTTCTTCTATACAGAATTCATATTCATTAAATGATTTCATTTCATTTTCTTTATATGAAATAGCCATAAAAATTAAAAAATGAAAGTGAGTACAGATGTGGCTCCTCTCATGAACTGATTGTTAGAACAAAATTCTAGTCCAACAACTATTTTAGTTGTCATAAACCAGAACTATCTTTAAACTAAAACATGTAAATGTTAATATTTTGTCTCACTAATTTTTTAAAGTAAATGTTTACAATTTGTTTTATAATTCTTTTGTAATAGGGTTTTATATTGGCACATTGATCATATCTTAAGCCAAGAAGTAGCTGTAATTAAAATCAATAAGAAAAAAATTTTCTAAATCAGCATTTCATGTAAAAACAAATATTTTTGCATTTAAAAAGTTAATCAGTTTCTTAATAAGCTTTATTTATCATTATTAGTTAGCAATTTTTAAGAACTTTTATATGATAGATATTAAGTAAAATTAAAATTGTTTTGCATTTGAGATGAAAAAGTTCAGTTTCATTACAGACTTCAGAGCAATTTTAAGATGTCTTTTAAAAATTTTTGTATTAGTCCTTGAGTATCTATAATTGTTAAATAAAATTTATAAAATTCAGCTCCAAATTGGTAAGAGAATTTGGAGCTTATTGTTTGATATGCTGATGATACCTTAATGATGTGGAAAGATATGAGCAGGACTGAAAGGTTTGTAAAAACATTTTCAGACCTCACCCATTTAATTTGGAACAGGTGTCAGTCATCAAAACATTTTTTGGATGTAAATATCATAAAAGTATATAAAAATTGTCACAAAGGTTTATAGAAAAGCCACAAATAAACTGCTATATATATTATACCATGAGAATCTCAGGACCCTGAACAGTATACTTGGAGGCCATTAGGATGCTAATCCATAGGGCATTGATACATCAAAGAGTGATGACTTAGAAGAAGAGCTTAAAAAGATTAAAGATATAGTGATAATTTTATGAGGAGAGAGGAAATTGGAAAGAAAGCCAAAAAAAAGAGTGAAAGAAACTAGAAAGAGAAAGAAGAGAGTAGGATCCTGGTTAATTTTGTGAAATGAGAAAAGAAAAAACATTGGAGGGAAATAAATATTTCCATCCAATGTTTTTTTTTGGGCAAAGAAAATGATAGTGTTTAAAAGAAGTAAGACAATATTTAGTGTTTTGTGAAATGAGAATGATAGGTTCCAGAGAAAGATAGGGCAGAGGGTTTATAGGATACCAGTAGTGAGAAAAAGAGGAGGTTGAAATGCTTTATATAGGAGCCACAATAAGAAGTTTGGATAAGAGAATTAGAGAATACAAGGAGGACTTGTGGAAATGGGAAAAATAACACAGTCCTTAGCATGGCATACCAGAAAGAGAATCAGGTTGAATTTGAAAGGGCAAAGCTGATCTGTGGTGTTAAAGAAGGGCAAAATTTATGGACAACTGAAAAGCTTAAAATTTATGAGAAAAGCTTAAATATGGATGTGATCAATATGAAAAAAATGGGTTATAAAGAAAAGGAATGTAAAGGAACAGTATATTTATGGATCAAATTTAAATCTGGAAGTTATAAATAATAATAATAATAGAAGACAATACATCTTTTAAAGAAAGATTTATTTTTGAATTAAAGATTTAAATAGAACATAAGTTTGAAAAAAGACGTGGATAAATCTAATATTTTAAAAAGAAGCATTGGGAGAGATTTTTAAAAAAACATTCCAAAAAAACAGTTTGTATCATAGGTTAAAATGATTTAAATTGAAATCTACTCTGATGGACAAAAAGTCTGCAAGTGCTTAGTTGAAAGTATTTTTAAAAGGTTGAACTCCAGTAAGCAGTAGTGAAGAGAGAGATGGATATGACTACATTGGATTGAATGACTAATGTCTGCAAAAGGCTGGTGGCTGGATCCACACTGTTCACTTGGAATGGTTTTGATTTGGTAACCATTTTGGGCATTTGAGTTGAGTTAAGATCAACATTCAATGATGGATAAAACTCCAGATTTAAACTCTGCAAACTACAACTTTATGGCAAATCTATGTGATTTTTCTCTTATACTCTTGTTGTAACCAGGGGACATGGTCAACTGACTGATGGCAAATGGACAATGGGAGACAAACTAATAGACAAAAATAACACATTTTTTTTATTAAAATTACCATTCTTTTCCATTGATCTACTACCCAGTAAATTTAAATATTTTTTGAGAAACCAGTTAAAGAAGAAAGAATCTAAACCTAATTATAAGTGGGGTTTTTCAAATTTTAAATTTACAATTTCGTAATTCTATACAATAAAAATATTGAAGTTATATTGAAATTTCATGCAAAAAATATGCAAAAAATTAGTCAGCTACAATAAATAAAAATATACACTTTATGCCAATAATTGTTCTTTAAATAAATAAAACTGTCTTTCAGCATTAATCACATTATGAATTGCAAGGGATTTTAAAAAAACACTGTCTTATCCTCCTAATCAAGCCTCAGCCACCATTATATAGATTACTTTATAATGACAGGTATTTTTTCAACATTGGAGAAGTCAGACATCTCTATGGTTTCTTTACAACAAATAAGCACAGACACAAGACAATATTCTATAGGTGCTACAAACTTTCATGTCATCTGATAGAACATCAGAAGGATATAACCTGAAGAAGACATCAATATGATGTCTAAAGTGCTTGTTTTTACTATCACTAAGGTGGTTATTTTATTATCATCAAAGTGCTAATTTTAGCATTGTTAAAAAACTTGTATTCTTCATTTATCTTCTTGTTTAGATTTGTATTAAATTATCATTTCAGCAACCTAATAGTTCTGTTTTTTCCCAAACTTATCACAATGACTTTTGTATAACACTCTTTTTATTCTTTTTAAGTACCTTAACAAAATGCATTTCGGATTCATATTATCCCTCTTCAGTTATACAGTTGTTATATATTAAACTGTACAAAACAAAGGTACAACTAAATTCTCAATTTTATTAACACAAACTAAGATAATAAAATATAAACAATAAGTTAAATTTACATTTGGTATACAAACCATATTATCAAATACACATTTGGCTTTCAAATCTTCAAATATGTATGATATGTGTCTTGTTGCTTTTAATAATGTATTTGAAGATTTGAAAGCCAAACGTGTATTTAATAATATGGTTTGTACACCAAATGTAAGTTATTGTTTAAATTTTATTGTCTTAGTTTGTGTTATTAAAATTGAGAATTTATTTGTACCTTTGTTTTGTACAGTTTAATATGTAACAACTGCAGAGGGATGATATGAGTCCTAAATGTATTTTGTTAAAAGTACTTAAAAATAATAAAAAGAGTGTTATAACACACAAAAGTCATCATGATAAGTTTGGGGAAAAACAGCACTATTAGGTTGCTGAAATAATAATTTAATTGTTAAAGAATTTTAAGGAAAGACAGTATTATTTATTTAACGAGTCAGCTAGTTAATAAATATTTGTTTATGTCATAAATCAAAATTTGTAGAATTATTTAAAAAGAGATGGTTAAAAAAAACAAAAAATATGGCCTGAAAATGATTTTAAAATGAAAAGGTATAATTGCACAATATTAAAATAAATGAATTTTGGAAAAACTATTTTTTCTTTGTTAATTACAAATTATTATTAATAAACATATTTACACATGTTACATATATAACTTACATTAAAATAAAAAAGTAAATAAGATTCAAAGAAAATTTTTATTTTAAATTTACTAATTCATATTATAGTTATTTGCAATACCACATAAATATTCTATTACCTTTTCCCTATTGTAATTTAAAACTTTTCTCAAAATTCTTTGGTTGGCTTCATAATAATATCTATGTGACCGTAGGGTGGTGTCTCTTTGACACCACATCAGGATGTGACACCAGACTCAGAAATCGCGACGTTATGTCACGCAAGCGGTAGCGGGTGAGTGGTTGGATTCGGAGTAGAGGTGAGGAGAGAGACAAGGAAGTGACTCACTCGGACTCCATAGTAACAAATAAATAACAATTTTAATTATAACAAAAGAAAATACAGATATATTCAATTTCTGGCATAGCCCCTAATTATACTAGGCCGTTCGAGAGAGAGAGTTTACAAACGAATCGCGGGTTGATAAATACCTTTTAACTGAGTTGAATCTGTTATATGATGACTGGATATCCCATCGATGGAATGTTCAAGGTCCGATGAAATTGTTCTGGGTCTTTAGAGGGTCCGGTAACAGGAGCACTACGGTGTGGAGGCACGGAAGAGGGGATGATATCCTTAAAGAGGCCCGATCTTTGTCACGGGTTTATTCTGGATTCTTGGTCACGGTATTAATCCTTGAGGACGACTTTGGGTGGACGGACTTTGGAAGACGACTGACTTCGGGTGTTTTTTCCGTTTTCTCTTGTTATTCCTCTTAGGTTTTTCCCAGGAGGTCAGGAGGTTGTTAATGGTCTGGCATCCAATATGGGCACTCTATCAAAAGTTCCGGGTGACACATCACTGACTAGCTGGATCCTCCTGAACAAGGAATCAACTTCGTGGGAAATAAATTTTATGGCTTTTAGCCTAACTTGATAAAACGCTCGAATTTAGATGATTGAATTTCCCAATAATTAAAATTTAAAATAACACTTTAGTGGGGGGTCTGTTCGTCTCTCGCATCTACATTTGTGCTGATATTAATAACCTACTACTGTTCTTTTGTAATCATCATATGTGTTTTTGAAATTTTCATAGTCCATTTATAAAAATTCATAAATTTTGATAACTTGTGATTTATATTTATATATTACCAATATTTACCAAAAAATTTTAAAAAAATCTGCCAAATCATTTGCTAAGTGTGCAAAAATCTGTAAGTTTCTGTTTCCACTTGACTATCACCCAGCTGTTCTGTACCTTTACCCAGTGCTACTACCAAAAATGTCAAAGACTAAGAATGGTTTCTTGACACACTATACATGCAGTTTTGATTGCAGAAATGATTTTGCTGCATGAAGAACAGAACATCATTTGCAGTTATTTTAGGAGAATGTGAATTTTTGTAAATTATGTGTAAAAAAATTAAAAGTTTATTTTCTCAGTGAAGTTGGCAATTTGCTTTCATGCAACTATTAAATTTTCTGCACCTGAAAAAAAATAATGCTATTTAGAATCCGACTGGATAATCAAGTTGTCTAAGTGTATGTCCACACATTTGCTATTCATCTAATGCCTTTTGCCAAACTATCTGCTGATCTGTTTGTCACTTTGCGAAGCACACATTCAATTATTTGCTGAACATTAGTTTATTGCGGGAACAAGAAATGTTCATCCAAGAGCTAGAAAATGGGAAATACTCATACAATAATTTGTGCTAATGCTATATATAGTTGAGTAGTTCATATCTGTTAATGAAAAAAAAAAAAAAACTTGAAAGAAGATAGTGGATGGTATCATGTCACCAATGCAGAAAAATGTGAATATGAAAAAGAAAGGAATTTAAAAAGAAAAAACACAATAAAACTAATTTGCAGGAAAAAACTACATAGAAAAAAATAAAATAAATATTTAAACTATAAACAAAATTGAAAAAATGAGCTAAATTCAAAAATAAAAGACTAGCTCTAGTTTAAAAAAGATTAAAATGGAAACACTTATGACCAAATCCATACATTTGCTACTCGCCAAATGCTGAGTAGTGTGGATGGACAATACAAATATGCAGAAGCAAACATCCTTCTCTTTTGTTTTGGCACAATTTTCCAATAAGAATCAAGAAATAGCAAACATCGAAAATTTGCCATAAGTAAATCATCTACACTATTCTGTATTCGCCAAATGTTTGCTTGGCATTCAATGAATAGTGAATATGTACACGTGCCCTAAGGTGTGGATCTGACCTGAGGATTCTGGTTTGATCTGGATACATCTCCAGATTTTTTATGAGTAGTCTGTCTGAATATGTCCATCATTTTAACCTTTATTAGATTGGCCTGACCATTCCCATAGTGGCCTGAACGAACGGGTATAAAATACATACCCTTAATTTTCAAAACAGCAGAAAGTGTACAAAAAAGAAATTTGAACAACAATGCACACAATGAGTTTACAACTGTTGACAATAACAATAACGTCATCAATGATGTCTTCTCAAATTCACTATCTCTTTGGTTGGCTTCAAATATATTGTCTGGAAGTAAGCAGTACTGCATAAGCTGCATTATAAATATTTTTTGGAAGATATCAACTGTAATTCTAAATGTCAATCTAAAATTCCTGCAAAAGTAAACTTGGCCATTGTTCTTAATTATTATAAATATTTAATCATGTATCCTAAATTTTTTATTTGTACTACAGAATAAACAGAAAATAACCAGGATGCACTGTATGGTATGTTGATAATGCTGTAATGCATTGTGGTCATATTTTTAACTGGCACGATATGAATGCTTAAAGACTCGTGACAAGTTGTATCACATTTGTAAATACCACAACTTGTTGTGGCTTTTTACATGAGCCAGAATGTGAAATTTCTTATTATAGCTGTTTGTATAAAGCCACAACATATTCTGATAATTTTTTTCACTCATCAAGCATTTTTGGTCTTTGAATTTAACATATTTATCAACTATTAAAAAAATTTCATACAATTTTTTTTTATTAACTTTGAATTTTATAAATTAATATCAATATAGATGATACTTAGATTTTGCATAATAATGTGCATACACATTCTTGCAAATTAGATCAAGTGTTTTTACAGTTTCCTTGTGAATTAGTTTCTTTCTTTGATAGAATATCTCATGTCATGAAGTTTACATCTAATATAGAATAATTAATATTTTATGAGTAATGTAAATTTAACTAAACTTCAATTAAACTGAGTAAATAAAACATTTATTTTGGATAAACATTTTTAAAGTTCCATGCTTCACCATTATATACACAAAACAAAATTGAATACATAGAATATTAACAAATGCATGACTGGATTGCATGTCATTGAAATTTTTTAAGAAAAAATTTCAACTTTATATGATATCCAAATTAAATTATTTTCTGATTCCTAGAGTAGAGATAGGTTTTGTCCTTTTTTCAAGCTAGATTAATTAAACAAAACATTTTTTTTTATACTAAACTTTTTATTTTAAGCTAAAAATAAATGGTTAAAAGTAACTAATATTGACGAAATTTGTTTTTATCTAGATATCATTACAATAATAGTCAACATGTTTCTAAACTTGTTAGAAAAAATCGACAAGAAAATTATAATTCTGCCGATGATATTATTGTAAGATCAGGAGATAAAGAAACAAATAAAGGTTTTTATTCAGATTCTCCTACAGAATCAAAACTTCCAGGAAGATTAACACAAAGTACTGATAATCTGTTAACTCAGTTTTCTGAATCATGGCCAATAAGAACTCATTCTAGAAATTTTAGTTATCTTGATGGTCGATCTCATCATCCTTCTATGCGTAAAAAATGGCATAGTCAAGAAACTTTCATGCCTCGTTCTCCTATTTTCATGCCACATTTGTGTTCTTCGCCTCCTGTTCCAGCTGTTCAAAAAAGAATTGGATATAAATATTCTTCTGGTGATTCATATCATGCACCCAGAAGAAAATGGAGTGATCAAGAAAGTTATAAATTAGAAAGTATTCCATCTTCAAGCATCAAACGAAATTCATTGATTAATGGAAATGAAAATGGAGTTGGTGATGAAAAACCTGATGGAGTGAGTACTTTTTATTTTATTTAATATTGAATACATTAACATTCAAATACTGTAAAATAATTTTTAGGAAAATATTACAGAATTATAAACTGAGTTTTTTTATTTCCATACTTAGTAGGGTGGATATCTTTCAGGAATAATTTCTGTATAAATTATTCATATAATTAATGTTGGGTTAGGTATATTATGGGTTTGTGATGTTGATATACAAATTACAATTGTAGTCCATTGAGCTTATATTGAAATTTCTTTTTTATTCATATAAAACTAAATAGTAATATATCTTCTATAATACAAAGTGTAATTTTCAATATTATTACATTCTACTTCTCAGCACTGAATCTACAGACAGAAGCTTTATTACATTTATTTAAAATGAGTATATTTTAATGTATACGATCCTCTTTAAAGTTAAAATGCTTTGTATTTAAAACTTCTTAAATATAAAATTTATCAATCATTTCAGATAACATAATTTAAGGAAATACTAGTGTACATAAAAATTATCTATAACCTATTTTTATACTTTCTTTTCATGAATATTGTAAAATTCATCATACTTTGATGTTTTATTCTATTGCATTTAAAAAGAACTTTGGTTACACTGTTGTTTTCTAGTAGTCTTCATTTGTTGACTATGCAAGATTACTGTTTTTCTTAATTAAAATATACTTACTAGAAAATTGTAACATTAACTTCAGATGTTCCAAACTTTAGTCCTGAAAATATTTGAATGTTAGTGAAGCATCTTGTATGTGGCTTATAGAATTGAGTTCATTCTCAAAATTTGATCAATCAATTTTAATTAAACTTTTTTTTGTCACTTTACATGTGAGATGAAGAAATTGAGAATGTAATAAAAATCGAGGTATATGATACAAGTTCAAGATACAGTGAGGTCAAAGTAAAAAATGTCCAAGGTCACGAGCACATGAAATTTTTAAATTCTTTTTTATGCCAGTGATAAAATCACTGTTCTAGTAATGGTAAGTGATTGCTGTAGATAGCCCCCAGAACAATATTATTGGCTTGCTAGTGCTTCAATTCTTAGTTTGTGTTCAAACAGAAAACTATTGAAACCAGGCATTTTCATTATTGACTACTGTGTGTAGTAATCAATAATGAAAATTGGTTTTTAATCAGATCTTTTGTTATTTTATTGTGTAATATTTGAAGAGGTTCAAGTTAATGATGATTGAATTCATTATTACTGTAGAATGCACAAAAATATTAAATTTTTAAATGTTAGAAATTTAGAAGTACTCTGAATATATAATTTAATAAATAAATATAATTTTCATAATTAATTATAAAAGTGATGATTTTTCAATGGTTGTTATTAATACAGTCAACACATTTTTACATTCACATTGTTCCAATCAGTAAGCATCTATTACTATTAAATCTTTCTCCAACTCTTTTAATCAAAATTACAGATCAGATTGACTCTCATCTTCAGATTTTATCATCATTCAAAATCTTTTGATTCTTTTCAACTTGACAGCTTTTAGTTTTTTTAATAACAAAAATAAAAACTTATTACATTTATTTTTTTATTTTTATTATAAAAAACTCATATGCGTATGAGTGAGCGTGTTTGCATGCATTCATACACTCACTCACTCTATCTCTAAAAATTAGAATTTTATCAGTTTTGAAGACACCAATCACATTTAAAACAATCAAAATGGATTTAAAAGTTTATTTGACTAGTAATCAACAAAGTCAAAGGATTTTGAATAATAAGATCTGGAGACTCAATCTTTAATTAGAATGCTTATCAAAGTTATTTTAAAAGTCTTCTGAAAATAAGTGTTTTATTTTACTGTCATAATCACTAATATTATTTACATGCATTACATGCAGTGAATTATCTGATAGAATTGTTGTTTTATTTATTTAATTAATATACATTTTATCATTGCAAGTTGTTCCTTATTTTTCAGATATCAGTTTTCTGGTTTGTTTTTGATTAGAGAAAGATCCTTTATATTATCTAGTTAATTAAACATTAAGAAATAAAATTGTTTTTCTGCTAGAGAGGGGTATTCCTGGTGAACAACTATTCATGCTAAACTGACATTTACATTGTATGATTTTTAAAGGAGAATCATTTTACTTAACCATTGTTTTTTAGTACAGATTTTAGAAATTAGGTGGTTCCTCCATCAAAAGACAATTGTTTTATTTACCATAAACTTGTCTCTGATTGAATCGATATATTGAATTCTGTAATAAGTTTTGGTCTAAAAAACTTTGATTAACCCTTAACTGGTTTCTTGGGGGCCGCGCGGCCCCCACGCGTCATATTTTTATGATTTTCTAAAAATCTAAATATCGTGTGCAGCTGCCATTTCATGTAATCTCATTACGTCGCGACTTTTAGCGAGTGCCAAATGTTTGGCCCTGTAGCACTTACAAAGATGGAGCTACGTATTTTCTGGGGGCTGTGCAGCCCCCACGATACCAGTTACGTTGGTTTTTTGTGGAAATGTGTTTTTATGTTTTTTTTAATTTTTACAATTATTTTGCAAAGATATCTCAATCTTGCATCAAAAATTCAAAATGACTACCAAAGAATCATTTGAACTGCTAATAGATGATGATAATATACAAATTGCTAGATCAAGCCGAAATCTTCTGAAAAGAGTATGTTGTCATTTTGTGCTGGAAAAAAAGATGGTAAATATGCTACTAAGTGCAACAGTTGTTTGAAATTTATTTGCAAAGTGCATAGTATTACAAAAATACTATGTGATAACTCTCAAGACTGAACTACGTAATCGCGTTAAAATGTTCCTGAGTCTTAAAAATACAAGTGATTATATTACCTGTGGTTTTTTAACAAATGATAGTTAGAGGCTATAAAAGATACTTTTTTATAAGATTAGTTTCTTAAGAATAAGAAAAAAAAATATCTTTGGTATAAACTTACAATATGGTAAATTTTTGTATTGTTAAAATAAGCATACACCAAAATTTGTAACAATTTTGTGATCTCTTGTAATAATTAAGTAAAGAAAATTATATAAATAAATAAAAGTTGATTATACTAAAGAAGGGTTTCATTTAGCATTTATGCCCTTTTGAACTGTCACATTGTTAAACTTGCTCTCTAAAGGCAAATTTTGCTTGGGGGCCGCGCAGCCCCCATGAAACCAGTTACGTTTGAAAAATTTACGATACCAGTTAAGGGTTAAATTTGTCTCTCTATCACTTCAATTGTGATAATATATAATTCATTTGTTCTTCTATCTATTAAATAAAAGAAGAAACTTCACATTTTTTTAGCATTCGATTTTTAATATTCTGTTATTCATATCAGGTTTACTACTTTAACACAAATATCCATTAGTTATCTGACATAGTCAGCAGATAAAACTCCTATGCAATTTATTAATGTAATTCAAACTGATATTGATTGAAAAGGAGCCATATCACTGTAAGGATTTCCTATTTAAGTGGTGTACTGATTGCAATCATATAATTTCAAAATTAGATATTATAATCTCAGTTTAATGTATTTTAGATGCTACATGGATAATGGAAGATTAATTAAGGTAAAACTAAATAATGATTAAATTTCATTTAAAAAGTTTACTAATAATAATAAATTATTTTTACAAATAAAGTCAATTCTGCTTAATTGGGACATGTTGAGACTAATCTGTTTTGGCCCAATTAAGCGGCTGTCCCAATTAAACAAACTAATAACAAATTTTAAAATAAAATATGTAATATGTAAGTAAATAAATAAGCAGGTAAAAGAAATAATAATTAGGTGCCTATTTTAATGCTTTATTAAACCAAAATATACAAAATATTTGTACTATAAATTTGCCATACTCATGATGATAGGTAACTGATTCGCATCACGCTAGTGTTGCCAAATATTAGTAGTGACCTACACAAGGGTTGACAATTCAATCCATTTTTGATCAAATGATCTTTCCTTTCCTCCTTTTTAGTTAGAACATGTCTGGGTTTGTTTAAAAGCCACCTTATGGCCTTTACTTGGAGATGGGCCACTTTGGTGAAAGCATTCGTAGAATCTGCAGCTCTGGATGCTGGTCCCAACACTCAGATGGCTGTTGTCTGAGTCTAGTTGTAATCATGCACACCTTCCTAAGATACTCTAGTTGTCTTCCAACTTGGTCAAGAGACCTCAAAAAATTGTCAGGGGATCTTTGTCCCTTCGCTTTTAAGGGGATCATCCAGTCCAATCTGGAGCAGGGTCAATAGCTCGCATTCAGGTTCACCTCAGACAGGATCCCAGTGCGATACATCAGGCTATGCTGATACCCTCCAAAAAAACCGAACAGCCTGAGCAAAAAGACAAAATTGCTTTGTCTCTGCAAACTGTTAATCCTACAAATTATTATATGTAGTGTTGGCATATTTTCAAAAGATCTCTAAAATATATAAAAAATTTCTAAATTCCTTTTCTGCTACTATCCCAAATAAACATTTAAATTATGTATTAATTTATTAGTTTGGTTTCTGTTCTTTTAGATTTGGCCTAATTAAATGGAATTGACTGTATATCAAATTACTTGGGCTTAGTTAATTCAAAGTGCTTGGGTCACCAGAGTTACCCAAGTACTTTTCCCCAAAAGAATTTGTGAGTTCATCACACAGCATAATTCAGTATTTTGTGTGTGTAAATGCAGTTGGAATGTGTTGCCTTTCATGTATGTTTACAATAGATTCTGCAACACTTTGTTATTATAGATTTTTAATCATGTGGGCAGTGTTGAAAAAGACTGTGAAATCTTTGACTATCTCCCCTTTAGTTCCCTTCTCTACTTCTTAAATTGTTTTTAATTTAGTTTAAAGCAGTCACTATTGTTCTAGTATGAACTGTGTTTTACTGATGAGATTACAAAGTTAACTGGCTTCTGCTTGGTGGTCATTTTTGTCCTAATATATCATGAGATCTACCAGTTTATTACTGAGCATGTCAACCAATGCCATTTTGAGATCAAATGACATTGATATGAGGTTCGCTCAATAAGTCCTTAGAAAAAGATAGAAAAACAAATTATTTTAGGTAGATTTTTTTTCAACATAATCTCCTTTAAACTCTATACACTTTTCCAAGCGTTTCTCCAACTTTTTTAAACCATCTAAAAAGTAAGATTTTGGAAGGTCCTCAAAATAGGCATCTGTTTGGGCGATGACCATTTCGTTCGACGTGAATCATTGTCTGCTGAGCTATTTTTTTAAGTTTGGAAATAAAAAAGTCACTGGGGTCCAAATCCGGTGAATATGGTGGATGTTGTAATAATTCAAACTTTAATTCCGTGATTTTGGCCATCGAAACTGCACAGGTGTGCACCCGTGCATTGTCTTGATGGAAGAGGATCTTTTTCTTTTTCAAATGAGGATGTTTTTTCCTTGATTTCTTTGCTCAACCGATGCAATAACGATGCATAATACTCTCCAGTTATTGTTTTTCCTTTTTCCAAGTAATTGGTGTAGATAATTCTGTGTGTATCCCAAAAAACTGTAGCCATCACCTTTCTGGCCAATTTTACCATCTTTGCCTTCTTTGGAGCCCTTTTGCCTTCAAAAATCCACTGTTTTGACTGTTCTTTTGGGTCTGGAGTATAGTAATGTATCCATGTTTTGTCCACAGTTATGTATCAATGCAGAAACTCATCAGGATTGCGACAAAAAAGTGCCAAAATAGCCTCAGAGTCGACCACATGATTACATTTGTTCTCCACTGAGAGCAAACACGGCACCCATCTTGCCGAGATTTTTTTCACACCCAATTTTTCGTGCAAAATTGAAAACACTGTACCTTGCGACATGCCTGTGGCCTCAACTATTTCACGCACTTTGATTCATCGATCATTCAAAACCATATCGTGGATTTTGTCAATCATTTCGAGAATGGTCACTTCCAATGGACATCCTGAACGACATTCATCTTTTGTGGATGTATAGCCACATTTGAACTCATTTACCCAATTGTAAACAGTTGCAAACACAGGAGCAGATGTACTATGAACTTCATCCAACTCAGCTTTGATCTCTTTCAATGTTAAGCCTTTTAAATATAAGTGTTTAATCACTGCTCGAAACTCATTTTTTTCCATTTTTATAAATAATCAAAAGTTTCTTGCTTCAATCGACAATAAAAATTAAACCATGTTATGGATATGACTGAGACTTTCACAACTGTCTAGTGAGTCATGATGCTTACTAAAAATGTGCCATTTTTGAAGCTACAAGTGCCTTCAATTGGATTTTCTAAGGACTTATTGAATGACCCACGTAACATGTTTATCAGCAGCTAGACACTTCGTTGGTGTCATTTTCTCTCTCAGTCAACATTATCAATGTGCAGGTAATTACTAGATTTTCGGTGATGGTGGGTAATTTCAGAAAATTTAACATCTATCTTTAGTAATACGATGCAAAAAATATCAAAACATTAAAGTTAAATCCATTTCTTGTCCTCTCAACAAGCATATTGGTATATTAATCAGTTTATTTAATGCTTTAATATGTTGTCTATAATATATGTAAGCAAAAAATGCATGAATTAAAAATTATTCCATTATGGATTCAAATAGGTAAAGGAACATAATTTTTAATTAAGTGTGTTTATTATTTACCGAAGATGGCAGATCATTCACTTCATTGATAAGTGAAGGACATGAAATGACACAGCTGAAACTGAGAAGACATAAGAGAAAATCAAGTGATTTAAGGAATAGACAAAATACATCATTCATAAATGATTTCCTAGAGAAAAAGAAGAGGGCTGGTAGATTTGGGTATTTTTGGATGATTTTTGAATGTGATGTGGGTAATTCCCCTTATTTGCATTGCAAATGCTGCTTGCACTGTCACATTGCAATGTAGAAGTGCATTTATTGGTAAATACACAAAATGTATAGGCAGAATTTTTGGCTTGAGTTAAAAAATATCCCAATTTCATAGTAACCAAGTTGAATTAACATGTAAATCCCAACATTAAAATAATGGGAGAAAATGCATGCATTCTAGTAAAAGTGAATTTGAGTTAATCATATTTGACTTAACCAGGTTCCATTATATTATAGTATGTTTTTAATATTTTAACATGGGGCTAATATAAAAGTGATCATCTAATAAACTTATTAGCTTAAATTTTTTCTTTTTTTATTATTGAGATTATCCTGAGAATAAAGCTGAATTCTGTTCAAGATAAATTTTATATTATATGATAGCATATTGTGTATTTAGATCAGGGGTGGCAACCTTTTGCATACCATGTGCCAATTTTTTGACAGACGAGTTCAGATGTGCCATATAACTCAAACACTTTTTGTACAATCTTACGTTCAATGTTAGGGGTTGATAAATAGAGATAAAAATAAATCTGCTTTGCTTAGGAGAGAAAAGGGAATAACTTTATCATGCAGTTGAATTAATTAATTTATGACAGTTTATTGAAGCACCAATTTACAATAGTCAACAATAATCTCTTGTACGAGAGGGCTATTGCTGCCAGAGTCTTGTTTGGTAAAGATTACTCTGCCCCACAATTATTGGCACTGAGAACAAGATCAGCTTGGAATAACTTTAATCACAATAAATGTTTTCGGCCATTTACACGCCTGTAAACTGATCCACTGTAATTTACAATGTGGAGAACACCCATTTTATCTGCAAAATAGACTGTAACGAATTGTGCAACAAATGAACTTGCCATGACAGACTGTAAAAAATTAATTTTTTTATATAATATTCTTAATCGCATAAAAGCCAAATCTGGCAATTTTGCTCAGAACTAACTGAAGCGCCACTTGTAATCGTCCAATGCGCCACGTTTGGTGCATGCATGCGCCACGTTTTGGCCACCCCTGATTTAGATCTTTGGGCTCTTCAGAAAAAAGGAAGATACATTATAGAAAAAGAAAGTTTTTAATTTACTTTATTTCGCTTTTATTGTTACGATTGTTTCTCAAAAATATTCCCATTTTGTTACAAAATCATTTATTAAAATAAGAAAGATGATTATGGGATGTAAATAGTCCATTTGTAACAAAAAACTGTGGTACATGTTATGTTACATCATAATAGTACCAGTTTTAACTTCATATAAGAAATTGAAGAAACAGTTAGATAATGTATTATGATTTTCTCTTTGGACTTAAATTATATATCAATTTAAATTAGAATCATTAATTTCAAAGTTTCTTAAATGCAATTATTTAATCAGTCTTGATAATGAGATTGTAAAGAACAGTCATGCATTATGTCTTGATAATGAGATTGTAAAGAACAGTCATGCTTTTATTTTTATATGCAGTTGTTTCTTGAATTGTTTTGATACAAAAATCTGTAATTAAAATTTCTTATAATTTATCAAATCATTTTTATTAGAACAGAATCATTAAAAAAATTACTTTATAATCTATTGTTCTAGTTTGAACCATATTTTACTGACGAGATTACAAAGTTATCTGTTTACAATTTGTTTTCTCTATTCCTAATCAACTCTAGATTTTTCTAAATTTTATTATACAAACAGCTTATTATTTCTAAATGCTTTTTTTTGTATTTTTTTTAAATTTAAAAAATAACTTATACAGCATATCACACAATTACATGCAACCTTGGATAGCAGCAAAAGGTTTATTCAAATAGAAATAAAAATGATTGAGTAATTATTCTAAAGCAAGGAAGATAATCCTGCACTGTTATTTTATTGAATTGATTGAAATCCTAATTATCTTATCTAACCCTGCTGCATCTTAAGCATCTCTCTCTATTTTGAATTATTCTATATAGAATGGACAAATAATATAAGTTTATTTAGATTGAATTACTGTTTAACACAAACAAATTAATTAATTTAAAAATTAAAATTGCAATTATACAATTGTTTATACAATTACAATCATGAAAATTGTATAAAAGACTGAATTAGTTCTATTTATTGTAACTAATTTTTGTTAAATACATACAGGCTTTTATCCTGTGGCAAAAGAATAAAGCTAAAAAACTTTTTGTTTACAAAATGTTATATAAATTAAAGTCCAATCATTTCTTTTGTTTTTAATTGATTAGTATTATATAAAATATATTTTTTTAAACTTGGAAAATATTACAAAAATTTCCAATGAATGAATTTTAAAAGTGTCCTCCTTCTTAGTTGCTTTATGTACACCATTGGGAAATAACAATTTTGTAGCAGAGTCTACTTTTATTTGGAGGTTTCTCGACCACCTTAACATGCAAAATGTTTCAATCTTCCCTCTAGAAGCAGCACAAACATGATGTTGGTGTATGAAAAGGACTAAGAAGGATACTTTTAAAATTCATCCATCAGAAATTTTTTGTAAATTTTCTAAGTTTATACTTATTGTCTCAACTAACATTTTGTTTTAATGTCAGATGTAAAAGTCATGTTAAGATGACATCTAAAGTTTGCTCCACACATTTGGTATTCACCAATTGCTGATTAGTTGCCTTTTGCTAAAGTATTTGCCAAAGCATTTGTTATGTGACAAGTACATATGTACACATGTGATTATTTGCCAAGCATCAGTTCATTGTGGAAATTAAGAATATTTGTTCGCGATTCATTCCTTTTGATTTGGCATAATATTCCAACAGGGATTGGGAAACAGCGAATACCAAATATTTGTCAAGCAAAGTCCCAAGTAAATCATCCACACTACCCGGTATTGGCCAAATGTTTGGCAAATATCGAATGTGTGCCATCTTAAAAATTAACATTCAAAATTAGATGGAAAGTTGACTATTCTTGTACAAATTGCAATCATTATTTTTGAAGGCTTGTTTAATGAAAAAGTTATTACTTAACTATTTAAATAAAAATATGTAAGATGTTTTTGCACACATAGTAGATAGCTTATCTTAATTAGTTAATAAAGTACTTGGAATTATTCTAAGATTCTTCACACAAAGTCAGTCCAAATGTGAAATTATTATTCATTACTGAAGAAACTTATGTTTAACCAAATTTCTAATCTTCCATTGAGTCAAATTTAGATAATACAGATATACTTTTTCAAGATGATCAATTATTTTTATATATATTTTCTAAAGTCTGCTGTTACTGTAGCTACTACAGTTAATTGTGAAATTAGAATTCTTATTTTTAATTCTTCTAGAAATGTAATTGTTTTAGTCTTCAGGCTCATTAGTACAATTAGTACTGAACCTAGACAACTTAAGTACAATTATATTCTCTTTGTTATTTTGTTATTTGTTTGAAAATTTACGATATGAGATTGTAACAAACATAGAGGCCAGCCTGTATATCACAATAAGGAATGAGATAAAAGAATAGTTCACATTTCTTGTGTCCCCTAATTCATATCTTCTGGAAGTATGCCCTCTAGTATTGAGAGGGGGCACTAAGTACCACCACAAACTGTTAAGAAAGGAAATATTATGTTAAGATGATATTTAGAATATAACTATACTTTTTTTTTAACTAAAACAGTTATGTTTGAAATAATATTTGTTTAAATTAGATTTATAAACACTATATTTGATGATGTATAATTCTTTGTTTTATCAATCAAAAAGTTTGAGATTATTATTTAACAACTGAGTACAATGATGAAAATTTCCAATATAAATAATTTTTTTTCACAAACTTTAATAAATGTCTTGCAAAAGTATCTGAAATTACTCACTTTTGCTCTCTTAGGATGTTATTTTTAGTCTTGTAACTGGTATCTAAAATTTTAATAAGACTTTTTTAAATGCATTAGTTAACTAATTTTAACAAAATTAGTTAACTAATAATTTTTATACTTGATATACATATAAGATTAAATCATCTATATACTGCATAAAATGAATAATCTAATATGCATTTATACTATCACAATCAAAATTATCTTGCATTTTTAGGATCATTAATTATATAGTGTTTATTTATCATCATCAACCTACTCATTTTAGAAAAATTAGAAAATTGTGAAAGAATTAAGTAAAAAATATGCCACTTTACTGAATCAGAAGTAAGAACTCGGTTATATCTACAGATCTTTACAGTGCTGTTTGTCAGGAGGTTTTTCTTTTTCTTCCATTTTTGGCTCTTTTTAGCTTGTGGACACTAAGAGTAGGGTTTCTCATTTCCCGGTCTTTTGCTTGTCCCAGGATTCTGAGAAAAAAGTGAACTGTTTCCTGGGATCCCAGGAAATCCTTGGATATAATTAATTATTTTTAAGATATAAAATAAATCTTAAAAATGAATGATATAATTAATTTTCATTTTTAAGTAACTTAATATCAATATAATCTGCAACCTCCAAAATAATAATATTAATAATGCTATGTAAAATATGTATAAAAAATTACTTTTGAGTTTCATTTGTAACAATCCATTAGAACAAAGACCAGCTGTTTTTTTGGAACGAAATTTCAAATAGCGAACTTCAAAATCCAATGGGAATCACATGCCAGCTCAGTTTGAAAACTAATTTAGCTAAAGTCATTACGTAATGACCGGTTTCTTATAATGATGGTTTATGTATTTTTTATATGAATAAAATCCATATTAGTGGGTCGGAAGTCTGAGAAAAAATGTGTTGTCACTCCCTAATTATTATAAGCATCCCTAATTATTATAAGCAACGATGCTTATAATAATTAGGGAGTCTAATTATTATAAGCAACGATGCTTATAATAATTAGGGAGTGACAACACATTTTTGAATGACAATAATTAGGGAGTGACAACACATTTAAATTGAATAGTTTTTCTGGAATACGGCTTTCCACGCTAAAGATAAGGTGATTTCATCCTTGGAATTGATGGGTGATGATGAGTTGTAGGCTTTGCATATTTCAATTTGCTCTAACCACCTGAGGTGGTTCACATATGATGTTGTAATAAGGAGTTTGGCACTTGCGAAGTCTGCTGAGATCTCCGGATCTGAAGCATATACAGATAATGAGGTGGTAGATCTGTTGTGTAGGATGTCCCATCAGTGCTCCTTCCATCTGACTCCAATCGCCTGTTTCATGGCGTCAATGTATACTAATTCCCTGTCGCATCTATGGTCGGTGAGAGGCACTGCATACACCTAGGGTTGCCACCTGTCTGGGTTTGACCCGGAGACTCCGGGATTCAGTGAGTTATCTCCGGGCTCTGGGGTTAATTAATATTTCTCCAGGTTGTGCAAGTTGAAATATGTACAAAATTATATGCAAACCGTGGCGTATATTTCTTCCCCCATGTACCAAATTACTAGTGTGGTGGTCGTTGGCTTAAAGACATAACGTCTATAACTGGCGCAGGCACAGTGCTGCTGCATGCTATGTAGTTGTACTCTTTCTTGTGACTGTTCTGTCAGGAGATGTCTATTGAGAGTGACATGATATAGCCTATATAGATGAGTTTGATGATCGGTGTTCGTGTTGGTTGATGATTAATGGTAAATTATAGTATATAGTTACAGTCAGACTCAAGCAGGTTAAATAGCATTACATAACAAAAGGTCTGTTGGACCCTTAAAAAAAATTTTTTTTATTTTTGGATGTTTTTAATTCAAAATTTTTACCCGCACAAAAAAAAATTTTATTGCTATTTTAATCAACCTTTTAATGACACATGATTAATGCTTAATTGTTTTTTATGGGATTTATATAAATAAAAAAACTGTATATGTATGCATATGGGTTTTTTTGGTTTCTTAAATCATCATCTCCGGGCGAGACTAAGTTATGAGGTGGCAACCCTACGTACACCCCAGGTAGTTTGTCTTGACAAGGCGGGTCAGAAGTTGGAGAACTTCTTTCCTCCGACTTCCGGCCTGCTAATACAAATTTTATTCATATAAAAAATACATAAACCATCATTATAAGAAACTGGTCATTATGTAATGACTTTAGTTTTCGAATCGGGCTGGCACGTGATTCCCATTGGATTTCAAAGTTTGCTACTTTTGAGTTACATAGAAATTTTCACAAGTAGAAAAATTTATTAAAGTTTGTTGGAAACTGCATAGAACAAAAAGCCTTTGAATTGAGTTGAAAATTTAAAGAAAACAAACTTAGAAGTTTGATCTAGTTAGAAGGTAATTTTTGTTTTTTAAATAAAACATTTTAAAATAATTTTTTGTATTACCTTATTATAAAAATCTACAAAGCAAAGATGGTCAATACTCCAATCATTCAATTTGATTCTTATTTTACTAAAGAAGAGTCCTGCTACCGAGAATGCCCTTTTTGATTCAATTGATGCGAGTGGAATCGTCTTTAATGCATTTAAGAGAAGATAGATGTGTTTTTTCACCTGTAGCCTGGAAGATTTCTAGTTCATTTTTAAGATGTGTTGTAGTACTACTTTTGCTGTCTAGTATTCTTGATTTGGCTACCTCGGCTGCTTTAATAGCAGCATCAAGCTTGTAGCTTGATAATTTGGCAGTTCATTTGACTTTAATAATCAGGTTTATGAAGAAAAACTTCATACCTGCATACTTTGTACCTGTTTGTATCCTTGCCCAATTTGCACAACCTGGAATAATGCAGCTATTTGAAGCTACTGGGCATGGCTAAAAATTAAGACAGCATAAGCACAATTATTCCAGATATTACAGGTTCTTGACAAGTAAAGAATTTTCAGAGTCTTGCCACAAATAAGTCACATATTGATTATTGACCATTTGTGACATGCCATAATGAGCAAAAATTTAAACTAATAAGCAGGCTTAAAATTAATAAATACAAATGTATTCTGACAGTTTATGGATTAATTATACTTTCTATTTGCAAAATTTCCTCAATTTTAACACAAAATAAGAAAAAAGTAAATTTTTAAGAAATTTGTGGGATTTCCCGGGATCCTATTGGAGCAACCCTAACTAAGAGAACTTTTACCCATCTTGGGTTTTGCTAGATGGCCAGATGGTGAAAGACAGTGTTTGACATATTAAGGACAGACTGCCTGTGAAAAATTCTTGAGGTTTTCTGCCCAGATTTGATCCCAGTCCTGAGAGTGATAGGATGATGCTGTAGTTACCTTGGCCAGCTATCCAGCCAGCTATGTCATCAGAAGTCAGTTATGGGAACAAATTTATCAAACTTTTTTTTAATCAATTTTTTCTGACTTTTTTGAAAGTTTATGTAATTTAGGATCTTACCTACAAAAAACAAATGAAATTCAAAATGAAGTGAATTAGTCTGAATAAGACTTGATTTCTCACTCCAGTGTTGATAGTTCAGATATTTAACTAGAAAAGTAACCCTGCACATAACAAAAAATGCAAATTGTTATATATAATATGCAAGCTTAAATTTTGCATGTTCTTGAAACTTCTATGGGCAATTATTTATTCAAAGTGTTATAATCATCCAATAAAATTTTCTGTATTATTACTGGATGTATCTATATTCATTATACGTTGTTTGCCATTATCTAACCATAACAAATTTTTCACAATTTAACAAATTATAATACAGTTTTCAGGCAATGCTTAGGATAGTAATATTTATACAGTAGAACCTCCAGCATCTTAAATTGCAGACCTATAAATTCCCACTGGTGTCCATCTGCTTGTCTGACCTTTATTAATCTCAAGAACAGAGTGAGATAGGACTGAATATGGAAATCTTAGCAGCAGGGGGTCCAATTAATTGTATATGAACTGCCAGTTTGGACCAGAAGTCATGTTATTTCAATTCAAATATTTTTTCCTGAACAGAGTTAGATAGATGACTGGCATGACTATTGTTAACAGGAAGAGTGTGATATACAGGGGCAAGACACTACTAAAATTGAGAGCATTGTGACAGTGTCACAATAAATA
Organism: Centruroides sculpturatus; assembly: GCF_000671375.1. Taxonomy (NCBI): domain Eukaryota; kingdom Metazoa; phylum Arthropoda; class Arachnida; order Scorpiones; family Buthidae; genus Centruroides; species Centruroides sculpturatus. The sequence goes on along the minus strand of NW_019384745.1, from coordinate 202,385 downwards.
ATAGCTTGTTTTGCTATTGACTTTTTATGTGGTTAACAAACTTGGATGTAACCATAAAAAAAATTTCTTAAAAATTTCAAGGACTAAACTACAGTATGTTTAACATTGTAAAATAGCAAAAAAATTTTTTCAAAAATCTCTCTCTAATGTGCAGAGAATTCCTAAAAATACCACAGATAGATCTTTTATTGGAGGCTAAAATCTGTAAATAAGGAAGTATGTCTTTCTGCTGGCAGTGATGATTAAAAAATTTCAACATCAAGGACTAACTACATTTTAGGTATTTTTTAAGAATTTGAAGAAATTTTTTATCATCATTGCTGGCAGAGGGTGTACTGTTTCTTTCTTTTTCTTTCTTAACATGGGTCATAGCCTACAATAAAAGATCAATCTCTGTGTTTTTAGGCATTCTGCATATTGGAAGACTTTGTGTTTGTGTGATTTTTCTACAGTTAAAAATAAAAGATTTTCCTTCAATTTATACAATTTCTAACTCACCTTCCAACAATGGCCATTTTTTTACTTTCCTAGGTGTTATGTGTAACAGAGAGAAAGTATGGCTATCAGTCAAAAAAATGACCTCCAATATTTTTACATTTTTGGATTTGGGTACCTTGCAACATAGTGAAATAGAAAAAAAAATCCCAAATTTTTTTGCATATGTAAGTGGTATGATTTTGTTCATCCACTTTGAAACTTAATACTCCTGTACAATTTGTCAAAAATTTCTGAAATTTTGTAGAGAGGATTGAGGCTATGAAATTTTGGTAGTTAAAGATCAAGCGTGGTCATATGTCATATCTCAAGTTGGATCAGATTTAATGAAGATTTTACTCATTATTAGCATTTGCATTTTTTTTTTTTTATGTAAAACTCATCTCTACCCTCAAAATTAAAAACTTTTTGCTATTATAAATAATAATAAAATTTCATAACAGATAGTGCCAACACAATTTAAAATTTTTTTGCCGGGAAAGTTACACAACTCATTGATGGATTCTTGTGTTTCTATCAGTGGCCAGCTAGTATGCTGCAGCAGTACACCTGTTGGAAACTAATTGTTGCTTTAATTTTTCTTATTCATTTTATGGTACACAAGATGAATAAAAAAAAATTAAAGCAATAAAATTTATAAAAAAAAAATGAAATGCACTGCTATTTGTTATCAACTATATTTAGAAAGTCTATTCCTGTGATCATCATAGTAAAAGTGTGCTACAAGTCAAAAAGGTTGGAAACCACTGGGTTAGAAATTTGACTGACAAAACTGAAGAGATTATTACATATACAAACATCAGTGTCACAGATTAAAAAAAAATTAAGCAAGAAGGATACAGATTTGTTACAGAGCAACTTTCTTGAACAAGCCTATATTTTTACATTTTTAGGTGTGATATTTTTTTTTCTCCACCATGTGCAGAGATATTGTGGGGTGACATGTTTCTTCACAAAACATATGTGATGCCACCAAAAAAACTAATAAATGTTGATGCTTTTTTAATCTATATGGGATTTAGCATAGAAACTTGCTATTGCAGTTTTATCATGGAACACATAGTGTTTATGTTAGATTTTCTGACTCCTACAACAAAATACAGTATGCTAATAAAATAATTTAAATCTTCAAAAATTACAGACATTACAGACAAAAATTATAGACATCCACAATTGCCGTAAATAATCAGGCTATAATTTGGAAATATTAATTACGAATCACAAATAAATTTGATACTAGAGGGAGGTGTTAGGCGCCATCTCGTATTAAATTTAATAATTATAATATTTAATTAATTAATTTAGAATAAACTGGAAGAAAAGAATCGGCCCAAAGCGGGACTCGAACCCACAACTCCCGCAACTCTTCCCAATGTTTATATCTGTATATCTTTGCCTTGCCGGGGTATGCAATGGCCTACTGAGTGCTTTTGAGTGGATGTTTCTGGCCAAGGGCACGGGTGTGTTCCCAGTTGCCACCCTATTAACTGGCGATGGTTATACATTAGGCTTATATATACTGGAAGAGGAGATTTGACGAAGGTCTGTGTAGCGTAACTGGCAACGTGTCTGCACAGTAAGCAGGAGTTGAGGGTTTGAGTCTCATTTCAAGCCGATTCTTTTCTTCCCGTTTATTCTAAATTAATTAATTAAATATTATAATTATTAAATTTAATATGAGATGGCACACAACACCTCCCTCTAGTGCCAAATTTATTTATAATTCATAATTAATATTTCCAAATTATAGCCCATTTATTTACAGCAGTTGTGGGTATCTATTTGCTAAGCATCAGGTTTCAGTATATATATGTTATCTACAGATATGAACAACAAAAATAACAAAATACTATGTGCTAAATTTATAGTTTAAAAAACATCAAAATTAACCCCTCTTTATCTCAAACTAAGTGTTTTGAGTTACTAACGTTTTTTCTAATTATACTTATTTTTCCTTGCACTATTACATTTCAAAGTTTGGTCAGTCTTTAACATCTAGTATATTGAACTATTGATATATTCAGAGTCATTTGCTCTTCTTGACCAAAATAAAAATTGTAGTAAAAAATTATATTTATATAGTTCTGTAAATGTCAAATAATATTTATATACATATAAGTCTCAGTTTATCTACAAAATTATTTTTCATGCCTTCTTACAAAGACACTTGGCTATGTTATTGTATTGAACATTTGTAATGCTATATTTAGCAAATAATGACTTAATTATATTAATCAAAATTGAATGATGTATTTGACATACTTTGTGACAAATCTCTCCTCAAAATTGAAAAAGATATCTAATATTGATTCTTTATTACATTAAATTTAATAACACACAATATGCCAAGATTGTAATAGAATCAAAAAATAAACTGTCAGTTGTCATTAAACAAGACTTGAGAACTTTCAACATTGTGTTAATGTTGTTTTCAGAACAAATTCATTGACATATTTTAAAAATAATTCAGAAAGAAACATTGTGTTTAAAACACGTGCTTAACATATTTGATATTTTAAACATTTTGAATAGAATTACACTATAATGGAACATATGATTAAATATTTTTAAACCCTAGGTTTTTTTAGGACATTTCTACAGAAATAAAATTTAAAAATATTTAAACAAGTCCTGAAAAAAACTAAAATTTAAAAATATTCAAACATTGTTCAATTATGGTATAATTCTACTCAAAATGTTCAAAATACTTTGTATTTGAAACACAGGTTTAATGTACTGTACAATGTTCCTTTCTGAATTCTTTTTTTGAATATGCTGACAAATCTGTTCAAATTTTGTGTGTTCCAGATATGTTTTACATCACCTGAAAACATTCAAAACCACTTTCAACATTACATTAGTCTTGTCTAATGCCAACTAACAGTTTTTTCATTTCTTTGATTCTTATTATTTGCAAATTGTCTGGTAACTAGGTACAGTACAAAAGCACCTTTCATAAATGTGGAGTGAGATTTTAATTGTTAAGGGATTAAATCTATTGGCCAAAATAGTCACTAATATTTTATAATATTAATAATGTGCAAGAATTTGAACAATACAATTTGCAATAGATAATGTACAAATGAAAATTGCATCTGGCACAACTGTAAAAAAATTCCAATGTTTCCTGGAGTGAATTATGAATTTTTAAATCTTGCTTTAAAGCAGCTAATAATATCATTTATACTGTGTGTGTCATTATAATCACTGTTAAAACCTTATGAAAAAACAAACCAAATTATAAGACAAAATTTGTGTGCATTCTCTCAAAGCAGTTCACATAATTGAAATAGTTCATGGCTTCATATTTTTTATAGCTTTATACAAATAATAAATTAAAAGCACTTTTGTTTATATACAACTTGAACAGTTGATGCTATTCTAAAACAAATAAAATTCAAATGCTTAGGTTTGAATGGTTTAAATATTCATAAAAAATAGACTGCAAAACTAGTTTTTCACAATATTTTTGCATAAAAAGTAAATGATTTTATATATATTTGATATTTTGAATGTGAAAACATTACACACCTTAGATGTTTTAATATATATAAAGCTTCTGCCAAGAATAAGGTTCTTTGATTTTATAGTGTAAATAAAAGCTTTGCTTCATCCCATTTTGGTTAGTAATTTTTGTCTGATGCTAAGATGGCTAAAGCTGATATCATTTTGTATGTTATGCCTCTTTAATGGTCCTGTGTACCTTAACACTGGAAGAAAGAAGTTGTGCTTCTTGTTCAACCCCACAAACCTCTGTGAGTAGCTTAACATAAATTATTAAAATGGTGTAAGAATCTTCCTTTTTGTTATTGGTGATATTTTTGCTTGCACCTTGCAGATTATGTTGTAATCCTGGAACTAACGAGAAAGTAGACAGATCAGGCATATGTAGCACACTGTTAGAAAAACAAGAAGGCAATACTTTAATGTGTGTTGGCAGCTAAGACAAATTTAAATAAGCATATTACAGAACAGAAAAAACACTTACCTATTATATTGATGATACCCTCACTTAACCAACTAATTAGTGGAATTTTTGGTTTTTTATATTCTAAATTAATTAATAGCAATTCATCCAAAATGTATATCAACAGTTAATTTATTAATTTTGTGTGACGTGCTTTCTATGTCATTGTTCCTGGCATTTCTTACTTCACTTATGTTAATGCAGTAATTTAACAACAGCTAAGAGAAAATAACAATATAAGTAATTAAATGATAAATTAAATTTTATTAATAGTTTTGTTTAAAGCAAAATATTTATTAAGACTGATGATATTTGTGGCTAATTAAACACAAATTGCAGTTAGTATGAAAAGACATCATTATCTTGAGATAGCTCATTTAAAAATATTTGTTTAGAAATATTGTAATCCAAGTTTTTGTTATAATGTGTATTTCCATTCTATTGATTCTCCAATGTGCCATCAATCATTTATTGTTTCTAAATAATATACAAATATATAGAAAAACATTCTTTGCCCTGAGATTTTTTCTTAGACATATCTACTTAACTAATAATTGTGAATAATTTTGATGCTGCTTTCTTTTGTAATGCCCAAAAAATTTAGTCATGCAAATACTTGGTTCTTTTTTTATGCATTTTTTCCATCAATTATTGCAGGGCAGAAATAACTTTCTGGATAAGTCAAAACAGCTTTCAGATATTTCAACTTTACTCATATGAACCACATGATATAGATGGTATAATTGTGAACATCTCATGATATGAATGTACAAAAAATATTCTTTGTGCATAGTTACTGAATGTGAAGAAAGTTGACCATATTTTATTTAATAATCAGATTGTCTCATTCATTATTTTCTGTATTTCTTTTGGAATGCATTTTTATAAAAAATGTTGGTTCTTTTTTTTGTGACTACCTTATGAATAATAGTGTGTTTTTTGTAGTAGTAAATGATTATTAATGACTTATTTAAGAAAATTGTCCATCTACAAAAGACTCAGAAATGATAAGAATATAATTTTAAAATGAAAGTACACACAAAATATGGCAGTGCAAACTAATAATTGTACCAAATGTTTACTGCTGCAATTTACTACAATTTTTATGATATTTACTGCCGAAAACAAGCTGTTACATGATAGTCTTGACCATTTTAAAGAATATATTATCTTCAGAAAAGTTAAAACCAGTTAAATTACTGACATAATTACAGATTTTGAAATTTTGTGAACATTTATTTAAGTTGTTTGACTCTTAATCCTTGATAGAGAATACTAAGTCTGAAAGTGAATTAATTATCATTCATTCACATACTTATTCTGAATCAACCAAAGTTCAAGAGTTTGTGATTCATTTTTATGGATTATTTTACTAATGTTGATATTCATTTTATGTATAAAATATCAAATTATATAACAATTTTCTTTAAACATATATTAAATATTATATTTTATATTCAGCATCATAAAAATAATTTTTATAATCAAATTAATGTAGGAGAATTCTATTTTTATTTTGTTTCTTCAAATGAAATGTAGACTGTAGTGACAACACTGACAATATTGAGGAAGAGTAGGGTGCCATTGTAAAGGTGAAGAGGATATACCTTTGAATGAGTGAGCAAGATGTTCAGTGTTGCGTGTACAGTGTCTATATCCATACAATAAATCACATAGCACATCTGAGTCTCTATTTCATTTGAAGGAACCAAATACAACCTAAATAACTTATTTTCTGAAACAATCAATTTTTAAATGCAAAAATGTTTGAGAATGTAAAATAATTTAATTTTCTGTTCAGTTTTTAATAAATTACAGTAGATACTGCCTTTACATCCACTTATACTACTGTATAACATTTCATAAAATCAGAAGTTCACATTAACATTTCATATCATAAAGATTTTACTATACAATTAAAAAAAAATTTCAACCATCTAATGAATTATAAACTCATCCAGAATTTTTGTATTAATAATAATTTTAACTGTATTTGAAGGATCCGCTTGTTCACCCAGAAATTGTTACTAGACGGCCAACTCCAAGACAGGATAAAATACTTATGCAACTTTCTTCTTTGCGACAGGTATTTTTCATTTTGAAATTCTTTTAAAAAAAATGAAATGTAATATTTTATAAATTGTATCTCATCATTTTTATTTCAGGGTTTACTTTTAAAACAACAAGAATTGGAGAATTTGTTACTTCATCCTACTTCTGAATCATCTTGATGCTTGAATAAACTTCAAGATAAAAACATCTTACTTTGTTTCATTTTTTGTTAAATGTTTGAAACTTATATATCATTAATCATCATTTCAATATTCTCTAATCTAGTGTTTTTACAAATGGAATGTTCTGTGATAAAATACATATTCAAACTTTGGAGACATGTCAAAGTAAGTAGTTATAAGACTGTGATATATATATATATAAATATACACACACCTTCCATAATGTGTCAAATGGAGCACTTTTTGTTAGAATTAATTTCATGTATATAAATGTTTGCTTGTAGAAACCAAATATATACACATATTTTAAGAATTTTATGTTTAGAAAAAAATTTGTATTATATTGTATTAGAAAATTGAACTATTTATACAGAAAAAGCTTAAGATTATTATAGAAAAAAAATGAAATTTCCAGGTAAGAATCAAGGTTATCTCTTCTGCGTTATAGAATTCATTATTCATGTATAAAATATTGTCATTTTAAATTATTCCTATTAAAGTTGTTTATAGTTAATGATACATATAATTAAAAAGTTGTTTCATCATTATTATACTGAATAGAAAATTTTTTACCATAAAATCAAGTCATTTTCACAATTTAAACCATTGATATGGTAAAATTCTAAAAACCGTGAATTAGGACAAATATTTTGCAAAATACTTTTAAACTACATAATTTGTATATACTTTCAAACAAAATTTCAACTATCTGTTTCAGTTTAATAACATAATGTATTAGTTATAATTCAAAAGAATTGCAAACATTTAAAATATGATAGTGTGTGTAATTCTGTTGATGTTTATTATTTATTGAAGTTAGAATTTGGTTAACATTGCACAAAGTTTCTGCAAGAAGACTGCTAAAACTTTGTATGTACCATTTAATGTCTTTTAAAATTATTAGGAAATTTGTTTTCTAAGATAACTAATATTCAGAAAAAATAAATGAATTTAAATTTCTGCTCTAACAGAGTGTGTTGACATCCTGAAAATAAACATTTTTAATATTGTTTTTGTACATAAATAGTCCGTTAATCTCCAACCAGTTTCTATTGAATTTTTTAATATTTACTATACAATGGTTTTGAAGATATCTTTAAATTGGTTTATCATATGTATTGTAAGAAAGAAAAATTAATTTTAACTGTATAAATATTAAATTTATGGATGACAAATATTTTCTAATTTCAATAATTCTCTTTGGAAAAAAATTTTGAAAAGGACTAGAAATTAATATATACTAGTCACTTATATCTTTTACATTTATCATCTAATATGTGGTGCTTTTGTTAATAGTACTTGTACTGTTTATTGCATTAAAAACCTGTTTTGATAAAAATTCTATAAAACTTTCAGCTCTATAGTGTCCATCTTAAATGAATAGGTGTCTGTTTTAATTTTTTTTTGATCAATCAAATTCTGTTTGTAGAGTAATTATTTTCCTTTTCAGGATTTTACAACATAGAAAGTTTCTGATTTGCTTGTCTATTTTATCTATGCTTCCATTAGTAAACCTGTTGTGATAACAAAGAAAATATTTATGCAAAAAAAAATAATAATGTGTTTTTTTTACTCGTCAAGAGTTGGATGAGTAAAATGCCAAAGTTTATAGTTAAAATTGAGAATATTAGCAATATCAAATTTAGTGAAAGTCATAGGGCAAAAAATAAATTTGTAGTAATATCTTGTACATATAGTTTCAAACTAGTCTTGAGAAAAAATATTGTTCTTTGATTCTAATAATTATGAAGAGCAATTTAAGTCTCCAATAATAACCATTGTTAAACAATATATTATTCTATCAAGTCTTTTTTTCACCTAAATTTTATTAAAACTTGAATTTCCTAGTATATTTTATAATACTAGAAATTCATTTTGATTAAATTGATCTGATGGTTTATAGTAATCAATGAAATTTAACTAATACAATTTTATACAGTTTTGAAAAAATATCAATGACTATAATTACTCAGATTATTAATTAAATTATAGTAATCATCATCAATTATACTTAAAATATAGATATTTTTAAATTCTATTCTGTAAGCTTCATTACAAATCAAACATCTTTAAATCAGTAAAAATATTATATCAGTAAAAATATTAGTAATAAGCAGCTGAATGCTTCTTATATTAAAAGCAAGAAATAGCTAAAATATATGTGGTGTGTCTAAAATGTTCAGTGGTGGAATATCTTGAATGCAATGCATACATCCAAAGACATGTCTAGAAGCACCTTTTAGTGTGGAATATGCATGGTTACAAGTGGGCTTCTACTTCAGTCATTCAAGCACACTTTGTGTAATAAATAGGTAGCATCAAACAGCAATTGAACAATGGCTTGTCTCATGGAGAGTACTTTGAAGACCAATAAAAGTAATTCCTATGTATCTTCATTGAATGTTAGAATGAAAACAACAAAATAAGACTTATTAGACATACCATGTACAGTACATGTTGTTATCAGTATAAAGTAACTATAAAACTTCTCACAAACTTAGTGAATTTTTGAAAAAGAATGTCAATATTTTACAAAATTAGTTAAAGGAATATTCTTATATATAATCATCATGTGAAGATTAAGAAAGAAAAACTGTTCATAATTTAATTATTATTATTATAAATATTTGTATAATTCACTGCCATGCTCTGGATTTGATATTACATATTTTAGATTTCAGAGCATGAATAAATTAAACTTTTAAGTAAAAGTATTAAATACAATGTGTATTTCAAATTAAAGGAAAATTCTGTATATAAATTGTAAATATCAATGAGAAAAACTTAAGATTTGATAATGTGTGTTTAATATTTAGCAACAGTTTCAATGTAGTTTTTAAATCAACATTGAAAAAATTAAAACAAAATAATAATTATGAAAGTAAAGCATGAGTATAATGATACTTAATTTTTAGAGAATTAAAAGTTATTAAGAACGTTATATTAAATTTTAATATCTAGATTTAATTGAATCTCTTACCTTAATATATAAATTCTTAAAAAAAGACCTCTAAATGTTCAAAATTAAATAAATTTTAATCAATTCCTGTAGACCAACAGAACATCAAAATTTGAATTTAATCCTTACCAAGTTTGTAAAAATAATATTTAAAAAAAATCTATATGAATGCTGTTATAAATAAATTATAATTTGTGATTTGCACTCTAGCTATTATTTTAATGAAGATGATCAAAGGCATCAAAAAGTTTTCAACATGTCAAAAATAAAATTTTAATACTCTTAAGCAAATAATAATAAAAATAAACTTGAAAAATAAGAAAAATCTATCCTTTCAAAGTATTCTTATTTGTTTGAATACAAAAACATTAATTTAAAAGGAAAGAACTTTTATTGAATAAACCATTCATAAATTATTCACAAGGCAATTAAACAAAAATTTTATTACTATATATGAGACTTTATTAATGATGAAGAATGCATATTATATAAATAAGATCTTAATTGACTTAGCTTTTCATGAATTTTTAACATTCATTAATGAAATAACTTCTAGAGAAATGGATATGTATCTGTCTACTAAATTAGGTAATGTCAAACTACTTGACTACTCAACCTCAAATTAGATTAGTGTGTTTTTAGGAGAATTATTTTTATATAACTTGCCTAGAAATGAGTATTACATCTATTTCAACAGACAACAGAACTGATACAGTCTGGAATGTTGTTTTGCACTATTAATATCAGCTGCTGTTTAAAAACATAATTCTTATGTTGGCTAGAGACAGAAAGAACAATTTACAATACTTAAAACTGGAATTGAACTATTCTTAGAAGATAAAAAGTAGATTACTTATTGATATTTGGAATGAGATTTATTTTATGCCTGGTTAATTGCTACCTTCAAAAAAATAAAGTCCAAAACCATTTTTGCTGCTGATAACAGATCCATTTAATATACAGATATATCACCATTTCTACAGAAGTTATTACCTTTAGAAGAAAGGCTTTTGCAACACTCATTATGTAGTTAACATTGATGATAATCCTGAAATTTTGGCACTTTTTAGGGAATTATGAATTTTATACTAAAAATAGATACCTGTAATGACTTCATCTGTCTTATGAGATATGACTAGCATGAAATTTCTTATTTATTTGTATAAAACAGCACTGATATTTTCGGCATCACAGTTAATACAGATTGTTTTCTTCTTTAGCGATCTACTGAAATATGAATTACATTTCTATTTAAAAATGATATGAACAGTTAATGATTGAGAATTTAAATATATCAGGCACTTCTCCTTTAAGTCCATTTATACATCATTTTAGAATTTTGTTGACCAATATATTGTATTCCTTGTCATTGTTGAATTACATTGAGTAGTGGTATTTGTAGACGAATGGGAAGAGGGAAGTGAAACTACTGCTTCTGGCGATCGAGGACAAGCGACTGGGCGAAGTCTATTTTGGGTAAAGCTGAAAAAGTAATTTAGAAAAGATTTTACTCAATTGATTTTATATTTACAAGCAATTTTCTTAAAATAAAATTTAATAGAAAATGACTAGTATATTTTATGAATTTCATTAGTTTGCTTGTTTGATAGAGCTGAAATATAATAATTTTAATATTCATTAAAGCACTGTATATAAACAGTGGTAGCCAAACTGTGGCTTAGCAAGCCACAGTTTGGCCACCACAATAAGGGTCTAGAAATTAGGAGCCACAATAAGGGTCTAGAAAAGCTGCAATGCAGCTTTTCTAGACCCTTATTGTGGCTCCTAATTTCTTTTTATAACCTTGGTATATACTACATAGCCAGAAAACTTACAAAACTTTTATGTGTATTACATAATGTAATATACACAAAGGTCATAAAGCATAACTTGCAACTTAATTTTAAATATACAACTGAAAGCTTAACTGAAACTTAATTCTAATTTTATGAATGTACCCCTACCTGACCCAACTTTATGATATGTTACTCCTTCAATCATTAAATAGTGGTATTTACTATGATACATATAATATATAGTTAATCACTTTTCTATAGTTAAAATACTATAAATAGATGATGTGGCTCTCATTTATTTCCAATAGGCAGTGTATGGCTCTTATTATGATAAGGTTTGGTCATCCTTGGCATATAATTTTAAATTTTCATTCAACTGCTAAAATTACAAAGCACTTAATACTTTTTGATTTATTTGTGTAATATGAGTAGTAAGATCACAGATAAATCTATAAATATATAGTGCTGAATTTATTAAGAAGAGAGTTGATAAAATTTAAAAAATTATTATTATTTAATAATTTTAGAATGTTGAATGTTATACCGATTCTGTTAATCACTGGCTAGTGTTGATATATTATAAACAAAACAAAAAAATACCTCAAGACTTCTTGAGTTTAAACATAGTAAAATAAAAAACAAAGCAATAAAATTGTTTACAAAATTGTTGTATATTAAATCATGACCTTAATTAACAAATAACACAAAAAAATTAATGCAAGAATTTGCATTTTTAAAGAAATAAATACTTTAAGTGAAGCATAAGTGACCAAAAAAAAAACTTTTGACACTGCTGATTAGTATTTAGTTACATTGCGTTTTGCCTATATTACTGCATTCACACATTGTATTAATAGAAGCATGACAAACTCATGTTGAGTAATTCCATCCTAGACTTCCTGGATTTTTTGACATAAGCAGTCACAGTCTGTTGATCTTTCTCCATAGATTTTCAATGGAAAAAAATATAGACTATTAGATAGTCAACACAACATATTAATAATGTGATTTGCAAGCCATGCCCTGTTTTAAGAAAGCTTTCTTCCATACATGAAAAAACTGCCAAAAGATCTGCTGATGTTTTTTCTGGTTTGCAGAGTGCCAAGATCTTAAAGACATGCAACTCTATAGTACCATAATTTCTGGGAACTTTGTTATATGATTAAAACACAAGATAAAAGAATTATACTTTCTTTGGATCACGTTTTTTTGTTGCTCCCAATGCAAAAACCTCCAACTATGCTTTATTGCTGGAAACAGTCCTGTTCCACTACTATTGCACTCAATTTTAAACCTTGTTTCCTCACTTCATGTAAGTTTTCATTTGAGGCTTAGTTAACAGGAATTTTTCTTAGCAGTAAAAGAAAAATCACATGTTGACACAAACATTCTATTCTCATGCTGACATAAATGCACTATTATCTTATCACGTGAAACTTGATAAGTCTCTTTAGTAAGTTGTTTACTACTGGCTGCATTCTATTCAATTATCAATTCTGTATGGGATGCTTACCAGTTTTCTTTGATAATTTTACACAAGAACATGATTGAAAAATTGTAGCAGCTTTCAATCATCCTGGGTCAATGCTACCAGTTTTGTTGCACTTTTTAATATCAAAATTGTTGATCTGTCAATTTTTAGCTTTGTAGCTGCAAGAACTCTCTCTCTTCAAGAAAGTTTATGATTATTTCTGAAATATTACAGCTTATTGCTTTCCAGATACCATTTCTTTTACTAATTTACACCTAATGAATATTGCTATTTATGCCTATATTATATTATATTATTGTACATAAATGTTTAATTTTTGTACAATAATATAGACTATTAGATAGACTATGTATGGCTCTTATTATGATAAGGTTTGGTCATCCTTGGCATATAATTTTAAATTTTCATTCAACTGCTAAAATTACTAATTAATATATTCAATATATTCAATGTTTGTATCAAAAAAACAGACTTCCCTACCAATATGCAGAAAAAAAAGAAAAGAAGAAAAGAATGCGATGAATAGATTTTGAAGTACAGTAATACCTCGACTTACGCTACCCCGACTTACGCAAACTCGGAGTTATGCGATTTTCAAATCTTGTCAATTCATCTTTTGTTTGAGCGCCACACAAGTAGTGCCAGAGGTATTTTCTGTCATTGCTAAAAGTGTCCAAAGTTTTTTGTCACCTACGATTTCTTTAATTTGTGCACTTTTACTGATGTTATCAAATAAAATTCTGTGTTAAACCATATGATTATTAGTAACATTTTATCTTAATTCTTGTAATTGAGTTGTCTGTGGTATTTATGTTTGACTCATCAGATCACAATTGAAAAATTTGTGTGTGTTTCAGTTATATTTGGCAATTTTTAAGTTAAATTATGACAATGTTTTAAGAAATGTCTTAGTTTTTCCTCCAGAAAACAAGGAAGGGGAAGTTAAGGACCATGTTTGGTTGAGAAAATTTTATAATGTTATGTCTTCATTACTATAAACTAGTAATAATTTGATAACTATCACATGTTTTACACATTAAATTCCCTCTGTTTATATCTTTGAAGAACTACTGCAAATTTGATTATCAAAACAATAGATATCTTCATATATTATTCCAGTTAGTGATTACTTTTATCATTGCAACATTTTTACTGGAAAAAATGAATCTAAAAAGGAATATTTCATTAATCTAAAAATATTACTATATATTAGAACTTATCTAAATGTTACTCCCAAATATAGTGACTTTAATCTTGGTTGTTGTTGTTGTTAAATGAAGAGAAAAATTTGTTATATTATTTGTTTTAATTTCTGTATAAATTAAATATTTTTATAAATATAGTGTTATTAGAAAAACAATAGAATAATTTTTATTTTCAATATGAAGTAAAGAATTCAGAAAGAACTCCATTACAATAGTTCAGTTTTACCTTTGTAATATATTCAATGTTTGTATCAAAAAAACAGACTTCCCTACCAATATGCAGAAAAAAAAGAAAAGAAGAATGCAATGAATAGATTTTGAAGTACAGTAATACCTCGACTTACGCTACCCCCGACTTACGCAAACTCGGAGTTATGCGATTTTCAAATCTTGTCAATTCATCTTTTGTTTGAGCGCCACACAACTCTTGATTACTCACTCCCACTACACTATTGTTCGGCTTACATGTTCAGACGTGTCGAGCAGAATCGACGCATAGCTATAATTTATTTTGTGTTTGTTATATCTACAGAGACTTGAGAGACTATGTGGTGATTTCTTGTAACCGTGAATGAATCAAAAGATGAGATAAGATTAATGAGAACATTTATTAGCTTACATACATCCAACTTGGATTTTACACAAATTGTGAAATTATACCCCAACTTACGCGAATTCGACTTATGCAGTTATCATTCGGTCCCACCTATCACGTAAGTACTGTATTTGATAAACAATAAAAACAATCTTATTTTTATGTTTATAAGAATTTTCTTAGCAATAACATAATCGAATTTTGAGGATGTGAGCATCCTCAGCATTTTGGGTGAGACAATGTAGGACATTCCAAAGGGCCATTGGCATCAAATGTTTTAAAACATTTGTTAAGTTATTTTTTATCTCAAGTTTAAATAAGTGTAAGTAATGAATATTCTTCTAAAATATAAAGAAACTGATATTAAAGAAGTTTATAGATAAATACAGTAGACCCCCTATAATACTGTTGATAATTCTGTTTTATATGAATTCCATGTTGTACGAGTCACTTAGGACTTGTACAACATGGAATTCATATAAAACAGAATTATCAACAGTGTTATGGGGGGGGTCTACTGTAATAATTTTTAAATATCCAAAATATATTTTAGAAATTGTTTTATATAATTTCAAAAGGCCATAGAAGGATAAGCATGGTGAATTGACCACAGACAGATGAAGGGATGAAAGTTGGCCCAAAAGTATCTGTCTGGGGTCAATTTGCCATGCTTATCCTTCTATGGCTTTTGTGCAGAAAGTATCTAAAGTTTATAGACTGAAAAATTTATTTTGAAGATATTCCAAGTAGCACATGGAATAACATTTTTAAAAAAATTAGCTATTTCATTGATAACTTCTATAGTTATTTGCATTTTCTAAAGTTTTTAAGAAATTTAACCCATTACTTGAATAATTCTTATATCTTAACAAAATCATCTGTTTGTAGAATAATTTTACTCTGTCAAATATTCAGTATCTTAATTTTGTATGTAATTTCTGTTATTTATTATTATTAATACAATAATAAAAACTACAGGAAAAAGGTCATTAAAGCACAGCTATAATATAATTACACTTAGCTGTTAACCATAGGTTATAAGTCTGTAAGCGTGCTTTTGTTTACCATTATTAATAAATATTCATTGAGTTTTCATAAAAGTGTTGGAAGATTTGTGTACCAACTCTACAGCTCAATATAACTATTTCTTAAAAACAAAAAAATTGAGCTTTTATTTTTTGAAAAATGACCAATAAAATGCATTACAATTTTAATATTTTTACAAGATTAGGGAGAGAAAATAAATCAATAAAATATGGGACTTAATTATTATATGTTTATTGAGTTTCAGGGTGGAGAGGATGGGAGTGGACCATCCCCTAAAACTTCATTAAAATGGGGTCTATCAATTCATCCTTTTTCATACACCATAGAAGTAGCCTTTACATTGGTTTGAAGAAATCACTTCATAAAAACATATAACAATAGGTAAAAATTTACAATTAAAAACGATCAGACGTCAGCCTTTCATTTTAGGTATCTGACGCCTTAACATTAATTAAAAATTAAGTAAATCTTCTCACCAACTGCCAAGTTTTATACCATCTGTATCAGGTTCAAGCCCTCTAGTGGTGGATACGAGTTATCTTTGATTTGCATACAGTTACAATTTCATGATGAACTCAGGATATTTTTCTTCTAATTTTCAATTAGAGATTCAGACTATGTACAAAAAATTATTTAATTTTTGAGTCTATCAATTCATCCTTTTTCATACACCATAGAAGTAGCCTTTACATTGGTTTGAAGTAGCCTTTACATAGCCTTTACATTCAAACCAATGTAAAGGCTACTTCTATGGTGTATGAAAAAGGATGAATTGATAGACTCAAAAATTAAATAATTTTTTGTACATAGTCTGAATCTCTAATTGAAAATTAGAAGAAAAATATCCTGAGTTCATCATGAAATTCATTAAAATGGTTTGTCATCAACTTAGGCGGCCAAAACTTTGAAGTTCAATAAAATGAAATTTTGTATGAAATGCATTCTGTTTAATCATACACAATCACATTTAATGCTGTATTTTGACAAGTAAAGCTGAGTGAAAAAAAATGCATGTCATAATCTGTATAACTGCTAATCAAAAGAACCAAAAACTTAAGAAATCTCAAATGATTGCCGTAATTAATTGGGCAATAATTACTGCGATCATTTGGTCAAGTATCAAACATATCAGGCTTTGGAAAGTTTATTATTTATAATTTAAAGAAATGTTTTGATTCCATCCAAACTGAAGAATTTAAGAAATGTTTTTGACTCCATTAAAATGTTTTGTTTTCTCAATTAGCAGTTATACAAATTGTGAAGTTTGGCACCATATACATTGGTATATGGTGCCAAATTTACACCGTATATATAAATATATATGTAAGGCTCTGTTGTACTAAGATCAATGACATAGCAGATTTTGAATAAAATTAGATCAAGAATCGCAGTTATTTAAGTGTAGTAGAGTCTCTACAGTTCATCACATCTGGTAAACTGACACTCTGCAGGATAGCACACATGAAATTTTTAATGTATGCTGTCAGTCTCTAATTATTTGTGACTGTTTTGCCAACCTCATTAGCAACAATCATGATTAATATGATACATTCAGTTCACTGGACTGACATGTCAGATTATAGCAACTCTACCGAATTTTGTTTTTAACATATACCATCATAACTTATAATTTACATTAAACAAAATGGTCATTTCAGATTTTCTTTAAGAGAATATTTACTACTTACTAATCATAATGATTTACAAGTCTTCTATTTAATATAAAAATATAAATTACTTCAAAAATTCTTGTATGTAAAAAAAATTAACACATACTTTACCTAGTAATGGACGGATTAGAGATAGATGCAGCATTTGAAGGTTCTTGCTCATTATATCCCGAAGAGACTGGGTTATTCATCTGGTACGGTGGAGGCGGTTCTTGCGGCACAATAGAATGATAAAACATGTGTCTTGCTCCGTGAGGATTACCTAATACAGGATGCATAATTAATATAATACAACTAAAATCAGAAAAACAATAAGAATTTTATAGAAATTTAGTCTATATAATATGATGACAGATTTTTTAACATGTATAAATGATGTAAAATAATCCTAATTTAGTGCATACAATGACTTGCAATATACAGGGTATCTATAAAGTATTACACTTTAGACCACTCTGGAGACAAAACTGTTAAAGATTGATAAATGTTAAATGCACCTTTAAAATTTTATCTCAACATGAGAAAATTATGGACAACTATGAAAAATGTAACCATTTTTGTCACTCTAAGGGCCTCTACAGGTACTGTACCACTGTTGCAGCAGCATCAAAGATATTGTTAAATGTGCTTTATGCTACTTGAGTTACATTAGCAACATGCTGAGGATAACAAGACTGTCTTTCCTTTCAACTCACTTGTTCATTCTGATAAATCCACAACTCCACCTGCTTGTAAACCTTGCTCTTCAATAGCCACGAAACCAAAAGTTACAAGGTGGAATCAGTGAACGAGCAGACATTTGGCAAGAAAAGGGCAATCAGTTGGTCTTTTCAAACATGCTAGACCAGGGGTGACCAACAGTTTTTGCCCCAGGCCAAATTGGAAAGAAAACTTTTTTCACGGGCCGAACCAGAGGATGACCTAGGAAGATTTTGAGGTGGTGCGAGATCTCATTGTGGTGTCACCCTGTAGAGACTAAATTGTACATAGAGATTACAGATACATTTTTCACATTATTGTGCTTTATCAACATTCTACGCTGTACTTAAGAGATTTGTAATGGAGGGTTAATTCTAACTGGACAGAGAGTTGTTGACCTTTTTTTTCTTAGATGTTAGAATTTTTCACCAATCTATTCTGACTTGAGTAGCTAATATTGAAAGATTAATCGCAGGCCGTATGTTGGTCATGCCTGCGCTAGACCGTCTCTCTCTCAATGACTGTGGTGCAACTACTGTTACTTGATCCTGCTACTGCAACAGTGGTCGTCATTATAGCAGATCACTAACAGAGAAAAAATTTATCTATTTTTGAAATTCTGTCCATAGTTTTCCTGTGTCAAGATAAGGTCAATTGACAAAATTCTATATAGAGATATTTATCTCTTGTCTCCAGAGTGGGCTAAAGCATTATACTTTAATATACCCTGTATAATAAAATTGGGCTGCGGTTAAATCTTTACAGGTTATTTTTAATAACTAACCTTATCTACAAGGCAGATTTATTATTAAATTAACTTAATTTTAGCCCAAAGCAAGTTGTTTAATGCTTAAAATTTCTTTCAAGTAGACATTTAAATGATGATGATTTAGAAAGAATTTTGAGAACATTTTATACATTACTCCATATTACTTTTAAAATTTTACAATAAAAAGATATGAATCTGTTGCAATCCTTCAGACTAACATATGTCTGGATTCAAAATTCCAGCATACGTTATCTGAAAGAAATTACAACACACCTTGGATAATTGAAACAATATTCATCATACTTTCCAAATGAGACGCGTCAGCCGCCGTCGTGCCGAACACGGGTAACTGATTGGAGATGTTGGGATGGTGACAGTCTAGATTGACTAGTACATGTGGTTCACTGGTGTCTATCGGTGTCGTCACGGCACTGTTCTGTCCTGAAAAGGAGTACATGTTGGCCACACCACTGGCCGTGCTGCTGCAGTGCATTCTATACAATGGACCTGAAATGTTAAACTCTTTGAGTATTTTACCAAGGCGTTTTATTTAAATCATTGTCTGTAGTCTTTACCAATATCGGTTTCGAGACATTACTTGATTTAATGTCTCTCACAAGATATTACCTTCACTCGTTAATCATGATATTAGCAAAAGTAATGGAATATTTCAAAGAAGAAGGAAAAACATTGGTTAAAGTTACTTATAAATATATATTAGGAAGTTACAGGGAGAGAAAAAAATACCACATACCTCCGTTAACCGCCGGTCGACGACGTCCGAAGTGAAGGCAGCGTCGACAGACCAAACAGGACACCAGCGTGACCAGCACCACGGCCAACAAGACTCCCAACACAATGCCCAATAAAACAGTCTGGCTGAAAATCATACGCACAACTTATAAAATGCTTTAATTTCAACGGAAAATAATCATTTTTTATTTATAATTTAACTCTTTCGGAGATCCAATGTATTTGAACGTTATGATACTTCTACATCTTAATCATGTGGTGTCCCTTTCTGATGGTTTTCTCCAATCTTTACTACATTAAAATTCACCCAATAGTACAAGAATGCATTATAATTTTGTTTATGGAAAGATAAATTAATGCAATTTGCATTGTTTCTGAAAAAGTAAATAAAGTCTAGTTTGAAGATGCCTATTTTATACAATAATAATAAATATAGAAACGAATTCACAGTATAGGAATGCCCAAAATTCCTGTAGTGTAAATTCTCTTGGTTTTCACAGAGTTGGCTCAAAAAAGACAATTTAATTAAATGGCAGGGAATTAAAGGATACTGTAATTATTATTTATTTAAAATTCCTTTTCATGTATACTGGCCTCGAGCAAAATACCATATTTAGAACACATTAATATATAAGTTCAATTGACTTAAATAAATTATTGGCTGCGATACAAGTCGATGACTAATACAGTTAGCCCCGTATTAGTCAGACGGGAAATGGCGATTCTTCCAATTATCGACTGGGTGTAGACAATTTATTACTTGTATTTGCACTAAACTTCTCGCATTAAAAGGGATTCTTATAGAAAGCGGATAATTTAAGTAAAGTTTAAGATATTTTACACAAAATTAAATTTTATTAACCGAAAGCCACCAGCGAAAACTGTAATTTGCTATCGTACTTAGTCTAATTTGAAATTTTAATGTAATTCGATTGACACGTAACGAGCTGCACGGTTTTTGAAATGATACTGAAATTATAAAAATATATAATTTATTAAGGTAAATTTATATATAAATTACTTTTATTTTAATAAAGGACCCATAAAAGAACGCTCGGTACAAGTACAAACTTTCCAAATTGGAAATTACATATATACAGTAGAGCGTCGTTTATCCGAAAGTTGGTTATCGGAAAGAATTCCAGTCGGCAAATTTAAATTTTCGGTAGTGCTGTGGCGCTGCAATCTTTGGCTATATCTTGGGCTACTTTAATATTTTTTTGTTGATGTGTGTTTTTTAGCTGGCAGCACTGGCACATTTGTGTGGTGTTTTTCTCAGGACTGTCATGCTGAAACGAACGTTTTTGATACTAGATTAACTTCCAAAGTATAATTTTTTTGTTTTTATATTTTTCAATATATTTATTTTGTTTGTACAAAATAAAGAAATAATTTTTAACGATACAATAGCCACGATTATTATTTTAAAAAGTTTACGTTAGGCTTAACATCGACGAAAATTCAACGCGAAGCGACTCGCAACGGAGAAAAATTTCAACATGGGATAGGTTAATGTATTTTTTCGTACATAATTGGTTATCCGAAAAATAAGTTATCCGAACAACCCCAGTCCCCAATTGATTTGAATAAACGACGCTCTACTCTATAACTATTTGTAGTTAGGTTCAAACTTTGATAAAATATGAAGAAATAATAAACACTAAGAATGTGGATCGAACTTTTTAAATTATCGACCGAACGTCTGTGTGTATGTGCAATGTAAATCAAAGCTCGATATGATGTGTTAATAATCTAACAGGGAGACATCCATTCAGCAAAATTCAAATCAAAGCTCGAGGATTCTTTGTAAGCTAAAATAAAAGAATAATTAAATTAAAACACTAAGTTGAGCATAAATTAACATGACTTGTTCAATATTTAGTAAATGGAGCATTATTCCAATTAACTGTTAAATGTAATTTTTGGAAAAGTAGCAAAATATTGCTTCTGTCAAAGCGTAGAGGAGGAAACTTCATTCAAGTTTTGTCATCAGTTAATGGATACTCGAAGAGGAGCGGAAAACGACACAAATTATTCGGAACCGTCGATAAAAATGGATGTATTTATTGATCAGAAATTGGAAAATTGGAGCAAAATGTTAAGAATTTATCACAATCGATAAAAGAAAATACCCAAAAATAGGAAATCGGAGGACGAGATAGAGAATTATTGTGATCGACTACGCGCGAAACGAGCGATTGTAAGTTTCATTGTTATTTGAAGACAAAATGATCCATTGATGGATTCGATAACGAAACCATTTAGTGGTCCATCGGAATAAATTAACCGTTTGAAGCGTACACACTGCTAAATCTTCCTCCCAAATTAGTAGTCCACGCTCCAGACCAATTAATAAACGCGAAATATTAATTCATTACGGCGAAACCTGCGTAAACCGGACTGGTATGGTACCGGTTTGGCAGGTTTCCGTTTGGGACAGGGTTCACTGTGTATAATTTATCTTTTATATTAAAAGATTTATTAATTTCTGATGAAATTTTTCGACATTTCGCAAAGAATTAAATGCCATTTCTCTGTTTGCCATTGAGAACAATATGGATGTTGTCCGCTTAAGAGTTTTACTCTTGGAATAAACGATTACATATACATTAAAAAACTGATTTAAATTGACTTTATATAGAGAGAGAAGGACGAGAAAGTTAAAAAGTAAGTATTATATATTCATTAAAATGAAAAATGCAGAGAGTAGATTTAAAAACAAACGATCATCCCTGATTAACTCGAGTACGGTATCCAAATTCGTCGAGAGATTCGAAACAAAGAAATTGTATGAAGAGAAGCCAACCATTTTATTTTATTTTATACTTTTTTCTGCGGTTTTTTTAAGATAAAGTAACAACGATTGTAAATCTCTTAGGAGGAAAAAAAAATTCCTCCCATTTTCTATCCGGGATGCTGTTTCTCTATATATAATGCGCAGCTACTCTTCTACTTCTTCTTCCAGTTTATTTAATAAGTTCGACGCTCGATTCCCTCCAAGTTTGTCTCGTTTGAGATGTATTTTAATGATGTTGCACGAAAAAAAATGCATTATGCTGCTGTCTTGCGAAACAACAATAGAAATTATTCGAATCTTGCAGATTTTTACTGTCTCAAATTGATATTTTCACTGGGAAAAGTAGAACAACAGGATTGATTAATGTAGCATAAAGTAAAATCTATGTAAACCGGACAGGCACGTTACCGAATATTTTTCCGGTTTTTTAAACAAGTATTCTTTTTAACACACAAAACCGCTGCGTCCGAAGAATTCTTCTCGTTTAGGCGGATTTCCGTTTCTAACAGTTTTTACTGTATATTAATTAAAATGTGAACTTTGTAAGGAGTTAATTGTCTTATTCTGTAGCTTAAGAAAGTCTATAAGGAATTACTATAGTAAAACCTGTCTAAAACGGAAACATGTTTGGAACGGAGCGATTTTGTGTTAAAAAGGGCCCGTGCTAATCTGGAAAAAAATATTCGGTACGATGCGATTCCAGTTTACACAGGTTTTACTTTACTAGAAAATTTCTTATAGACTATACTAGAAACTAAAATATGCAAGAATTATATAATTAGAAGGGTTTGTGTATATATCCATATATATAATGATATAATTATAGAAGTAGAGAGAATACAACCAGGAAACAAAATATTGTAATTATAGAGAAAAGTACTAATTCCCTGAATATTTTCTCTATAATTATATTCTTTTCTGATTGTATTCTCTTTCTATAATTATATAATTCTTGCGTATTCTCTGTTTACATCCTCTAATTCCTCCAACATTCTGGTATATGAAAGAATTAAAGCATTTTAAACATTTTAAGTGTAATTTTTCTCAATTTAGAGATGGAAATACGACGACATTTTGTTTCAAAATACCCTTTAAAATATTTGGATATTTTTAGATTTTTCTTTACGTCCGATCGGATTGAAGATATTTATTTTAAATATAAAAATACCTTAAATATTCGGTACGTAGACGATCCAATAAATTATTCATTCTCGTGCCATAACTTAAAATATGTCCATTTGTTTTTTTAAATTTCAAAAAACAATCTATTCATCACGTAAATATGAGAAGTAATGATATTTTTATCAGCAAACCGTATGCTTTATAAATTATAATATTTTTATGGCCTGCAGCGGACATTTTTATGTAATTTATCACGTTTCTCACGATCTTTTCTAATTCTTCTCCATTTAGAACGTGAGTAACGTTGAACATTTATAATAAATTCTATGTTCTAATTCGTAATATAAACTGATATTCAAATCGGATTAAATTGTATCTAAAAATATGAAATTCCTGAAAAATCTCACGTTCAAATATGAATAAATTGAATATTTGCGGGTCACGAATCGAAAAATTTTCTGTAAAACGTGACTTTTTAAGTAATTTGTTAACTTTCAGTAGACTTTTTTTTAAATCGAAAAAGTATGGGTGCGCCATGTCTAAAAATGATCAAAATGTCATCTAATCCGAGTTTTCAGTTAAAATCGTCCGATTTTAACTGTTAAAATACTTCGTTAACAGAAGGAAAGTGTGGCCATCGGTAAAAAAATGATCCCTCGGATTTTTTGCATTCGAATCCTTGAAAAATGCCAAAAAAGTTGGATGTTAGTGTGTGGGGGACATGATTTTTTTCGCGCACTTGAAAACTTAATAACTCTTGTACCTTTTTTCGAAAACTTCTGAATTTTTACATAGAGATTTGGGTATTAGGGGGAAACGTTTCTAGAAATTTTCAAAAAAAATCTGACCGTTGATTCGGGAGATATGGCCCATTCCCCTAAATATCTCCCAAACCAGTCTGAAGACTTAAACGTAATGGTAGCAATTACGTGTATTAGGAACGAAAACAAAGAATGCCGGGAAAGAATAGTAACAGCGTTGACAGCTTTTTTGCGTAATTTACTATTGTTTTCATTATCTTACACTAGCCGAACATCAAAAAAGTTTGAATTTCTTTTTTCTTTTTTTTTTTAAGATCTTCACGTGCAGCTTCTTGCATTAACTTTATTTAGGCTACGTAACGCATGGTTTTCCGGGATTTTTTCGATGATTTTAATGAGGACATTCATAAATCAATCAATAATTTGTGGTACCTCGAAATACAGTAACGCGTCCACGCGTAACGGATTCGCAATTACAACTGTCATTGATCGTGATCAATATGACTCATTGTGATAAATTCTTGATGGAATCTGCTACACTTTCCCTCTCGAAAGTAAAACTCGAGAAACTTTCGAGATGATGTAAGAAGGAAGACAATCGTTAATTCGTTTCGTTTCCTGAAAAAACGGTTCCAAATTGGGGTCATCACGTAACAAGCCTTATCAATTATTGTATACGCTCCTTAACTAAGATCACGTGTATAGTTACAGATCACTAACGATTATAAAGCCCTGTAGGATCTAATTAGCACTTTATAGGAGTAATCTTTAGTTAATTCTTGCTTGCTGCTGATATTGCAGCAAGCAAGAATTCCCAATCAAACTTTTTCCCCGTATAATACGCACGTAAATAGGAGTCTAATTAAGGGGAATGACCTTTATTATGAATAGGACCTTTATTACGGTCATAAGCGACAAAATTATAATTTTTTATTCCTAAAATAGGCCCGTGGGAAGCTGAAGAAATAGAGAAATTCGTTGGATTACGAACCAGAAAGATTAGAATTTCGGAACATTTTAATAACATTTTCTTAACACTAAAAATCCCAAATTGTTGGGTCTTCGGGTATACGTTTATTTTATAAAGAATTTCCTTATCAAAAGTCAAATCGCGTTTAAAGGAGCCATTAAATTTCCATTTAGAAAATGTACATCCGTTTCATCGTTGGAAATCGAATGAACACCACATCGACCGAAAATATGGCCGTTTCGTGGAATAACACTAATGACGTTGGACAAGTTTTTTTTTTCTTTTTGCAATTTCCTAGTTCTAACTTGGTGCTTATTCATTCGAGCATTCATCATTTCGTATCCACGAAAGATAAGCCTAAAAACCATCCCTAAATTTGATTTAAATTGCTTATTTTGTCTACTATTACTAATCTTTTATCGCTCCTGATTTCTTTTTTTGATAGAAATCTTTTTAAACGTGATTAAATTTTTTGCTCTTTAAAGATGTTACTGTAGAAGTTTTTTAGTTCTGAGATGTTTACTTATATGCCATGAATGAAAAGTAAGACTATAGAACAAAAGAAACGTACCATGAGGACTCAGCCGAACGGAGACGTGCCATAAGGAGTCAACAGAACGAAGGAGACTGCCACGAGGAGTAAACAGAACGAAGGAAACGTACCTCGAGGAGTCAGCGGAACGGAGACATATCTTTTATGAGCTGGCAGAACGAAAGGAACGAAAGAACGAAAGAAGAGCTGGCAGAACGAAAGAAAGAGCTGGCAGAACGAAGGAAAAATACCAAAAGGAGACTGCAAAACGAAGAACTGACACAAGAAGTCTACAGAATAAAAAATCACTCGCATCCATTCATTAACATCATTCAACAGCACGTTGCTAAAAGCCCAAGATTTTTCTAAACTTAAAATTAATTAAACAAGGAATTTAAGAATGCAATCCAAAAACGTCTGAGACAAGAACAAAAACAACGCGTAAACGTTAAATAATTCGCATATTATATACTTATGAATTATGAGAACGCAAAATGGAGCTTTGCATACAAGAATCTTTTAATTTTTAAATCACTTTTAGTAACGTTAAAATAAAAAAATAATAATAAATTCTTTCTTTAGCAGGAATCCATTGACACAACAAAAAACTGGACGTAATCTACGACAATAAATGTAATCGTCTACAGAACAGATCTTCATAGAAGTAAATTATATCGTAACGTCTGCCTTTCCAGCAAATTACCTAATAAAGATGTAATTGATCTCACTTTGATCCAAATAACAAAATTTCCTCCCTTCGTTAATCATTGAAACTCACGTTTAACATTGGTTTGGGACAGAATAAGTATAAGGTCTTGCCTAAATTTTAAATGGTCTTCACTCCTTTATTCCGATTAAAAATGATTTTAAAACAACATTTCACCCGTTCTTCATTCTTCTTCGAGAAACAACATGGTTTATTATAGTTTCGTATAATTCAGCAAAGTGGATCAAAAATCTATAATAATAATAACAATAAAATGCTATCAAATTTGACGAGACCATAAAATGAAATGGTAATGTCATAAAACTAGAGCGCAGAAAAATGCCATAAAGCGGTGGAAGAAGAACACATACAATAAGGAAATCGGAGAGAAAAGAATGTTATAAGATCGTAGAATGAAGAAGACACAGTATGAAGCTACCATAGAGTGAAAAATAAAACCATATGGGGGCAACAGAGTGAAGGAGGGTGCGATATGGAGAAGGCGCCCAACGTTAGGAGGTCACAAGGTCGTTGAATGATACTGTACGGAGAGAACAGAATGAAGAATGTCACTAAGAGGCCATAGAATTAAGAATATCAGAAAGAAAACAGGAGTTAAGAAGACGAGACAGGGTTGGGATGGATTGATAGTACGCGAGATAATGCAACACGTAGCCGATCTGAACAGGGGGATGCCTCCCGGAAGAACTTTCTACGGGAAACTAGCACCTATTTAGGTGTTAGACACAAGAAAACCTCCACGTGGCCAACCGTTGGCGAGGCGCAAATCCACGACCAATGTTTAACCACTTGGCCACTGGTGGACCGAGACATAGCGAGACCGTAGACTGGGGACAAATGTTTTAATAGGAAGATGGTTTTCAATGCTAACACCGATTTGGTTTTATTCATTGAGGCAACGCGATATGTGGGCGATCTGCAGAGGGGGATGCCTCCCGGGAAGTTTTTTTTATGGAAAACTGGCCCTATTTAGGTGATACTAACGCGAAGAAAGCCAGGAAAATTCCACATGGCCAGGCGCGAACCCACGACCAATCAGTGTTTAGTGGTTTCATCCACTCAGCCACTGGTGGCCGAGACATATAGAGACCAACGAATGAGGATTACAATACACTAATACTAGATTATTTTGATAAACGTTTATAAAAAAATCGAAATTTTTGACTTTGTGATAAGCACAGCTTCTAAAACCAATCCATTTTATTCAAATTAGCAATTTTATGATTTGGAAAAAATAATTTCAAAATTTGTAGGAAAGACGTTATTAAGACGAACAATTTTGTTGAAAATAAACAAATAAATTGAATTAGAAAGGGGAACGTCGCGGAGCGAAACTTTATTCTAGATTACTCGCAAAATAAATAAAACAAGAAAAAAGTTAACTAAACATCTGGAACGAACAGAACAAACAAACAAAAACAGAAATAGAAACACTCGAAAAGCATTTTAATATTAACAAAACATCTTCGGATTTCTTAAGAAAATAAACATTTGGCCCAAGTTTGAATATTGTCGACAGGATTCGTTATTAAAATGCGCTTTGCAATCTTCCAATTTATCATTTTTTCCCCTCTTAATTACGAAGAAGAAATCTTTTTCCCTCCTAATTACAAATATTCGTAATTAAGAGGGAAAAAAATTGTTTATTCTGTTTTCTAAGAAGATTAAAACCCAAATCTAGTCGAAGAACACGCTTAACTGCAAAGGAACTTCACACCAATTTTCAACGAGGATAATTACTATTGTCATTTATACACAGTTCTGTAGTGTGTGCCTTAGCGTACCCAGCAATGGACTCAAAACAGTCGAAATTTAAGTTTCGTCGGTTGGTTTATTTATTCGTATATGACAACGCGTGGGCGATCTTTCGAGAGGGAAAATGATTTCCGGAAGGTCTTCTATGATAAAATGACAAATATTTAGGTGTTAGACACGTGAAGAAAACCCGGAAAACTCCACGTAGCCAGCCTGTTGGGCAAGCGTAAACACACAACCAGTTTGTTTGGTGTTTTATCCACACGGCCACTAATGGGCGCTTAAGTTTCTACCAGGGCTGTTGAGTCGGAGTCGAGTGTTTTTACAGACTCCGCAGCACTGGTTTCTACGAAGCAAAATTGGAGCGTGATATCACCACACGAACACGCGCTACATATAGAAAAAGGTTTGCAGAAAATTTATATTTAAATATTTTATCACTTAAATTATTTTTAATCATTTAAAAATTCGCGAGAAAACAAGTTCCGTGACGAATTAAAAACATTCTTCTCTGGATAAAACCATTCTTCAATTCGATTAATTACGAAAATTTGCAACGAGATAGCAAAGAAATTAAATTTCTCTTTTACAGAATAAAAAAAATGCAGAATTATCAAAAATACAAAATAAAATTACAGAAATTCGAGATTTTTTCCGTAAAAATAACAATTAATTATTACTACTTTTGAGAGATATTTTACGCGAATATATTAATTTTTTTGAATATTCAATTAGAAGATTTCCTCGTCAAATTATTTGATAAATTAATGAAATATGAGAATCATTTATATCCTATAATTTAAAAGGTAATAAAAGTTTTAGATAAGAAGGAAAAATGAATCAAATTGCTTTAAAAAAAGGAAGAAAGGGAGCGCCTTTCCATTAGTTTAATATCCAAGAATATTAATTTTGCGGATCAAAAAATAAAAAATAATTTCACTGGAAAGCCGGATTTTAAAATCATTAAAGTTATGAGAAGCTAATTTAAAAAGTTTGCATTGAAAAAATATAAAAAATTTGACATCTAAATACCAATTTCTTAATTAGCATCATCATCATTACTGGTAAGAAAATGGCGCTACAAAATCATAAACTTGAATTTTTAGAAATTTTAAGAGAGGAAAAATGAAGAAATACCATTAAAAAATTCCGTATCGAATTCGCCATTAATTAGAATTAAATTATTATTGTTAATTTTTTTAATTTAATTGCAATTAATAAAGATGGCCTACTTAATGGTCGTCACGTTCATCGACAATTGAAGCCATTATCGATGTAATCATAAGCGTGGCGATAATTAATTATCTTGAGTGGCATTAATCCCGTAAAGAATTAATTAAAAGTGACTGGAAAATATCAAAATAAAACTCACTCGACTGCTGGCCTGTGCTCTTCGTCTCGTTTGGTGCAACAGTATTTGTAAGTGGTAGTACCGCAGCAGTATACTGGCTCTCCATTTCCCAAATTTGGACAGTAGAATCCCGTGTTCCACTTTCCGAAGCTGTCCGTATATCCCGAACAATATTCTGTTCCTAAAACTGGAAAATATTGGAAGAAAAATTGGTGAAAATTGAATTTAGTTTGGTTCGATGGAGCATGGCAACCCGCGGGAGATGTGCCAAAGGGGAGAGTGCCGCCGTGAGAAATTTCTGTAGAAAAATCGACCCCAATTTAAGTGTGAAAACGAGTTAATCAGCCCGTTGGTAAGGCGCGAACCCGTCACTGATTGCGTTCGGGGTTTCATCCACCGTCACAATGAAAATAGGTGGTAGGAGTGGTTTGGTTTGGTTTATATGTTTACGACAACGCGACAATTGGGCAATCTACGAGTGTGCTTCCTGGACTTTTTAAGGAAAAACTGTCCTCTATTTAAGTGTTAAAACAAGAAGAACCCGAAAAACTCCGCGTGGCCGGGTATGAACCCACGTCCAGTATTCAGTGGGTTTTATCCACTCGGCCACTGATAGGCACGGTAGAGAGGGGACAAAATTAAATCTGCAAACCGTTTTCAAGGTCGGAAACGCGACCCGCGGAATTTTTCATGGGCGAGACGTTGGGCCTCCATCTTCACTACCCAGCCGTGTCCATTTTGGGCTCGGCAGCATATAAAACGAGTACGAAAACGCCTCCACAGCACCCACATTACAACTTTCCAACTGCAACGATATATTAGCAACTGATAACGAAAGCAAAGTAAATTAATTAGCTAACTAACAAAAGCAATTTCTACCCCTTTTGTATAGAACTAAATTAAAAACCATAACATAAATAGTGAATTATGTGAAAACATTTTCTTTAGTCGGAAAATTAAGAGGGAAGAAGATTCAAAAGAGGAAGAGGTCAATTTGTAAAGTTAGTGGTAATTGATGCTGTGTAAGGAAAAAAAAAGAAAGTGACTTACTCCTGCAAATTAACAGAGTTATCATTATCCGAAAGTCATTAAGCAAGAATAATCATTGACTTTAGATACAACAAACGTGGAAAAATAAATCGATAAAAATACTAAATCTTTCTTTTTTTGCGTGTCTTTGCCAAAATGTATTTTTGCTTATCGTTGGGCATCGTTAATTAAGGTTTATTTTAAATAAAATCGTCTCTAGTTTAAAATTTATAAAAATTAATTATCGCCATTCAAAAATTACTGGTAAATCTCATTTAATAATATATAATTAATACTAAATTTAGATTTAAATCGGTTGTAATTATATAATAAGAGGGTTTTTAGGGGAATCTCGTGAATATTAGTATAAGGATTCTTAGTTTTGAGAATGTTTTTTTTTTTTGGGGGTTTTAATACCAGAAAGATGAAAACAAATGTATTTTTAGGAATGGATTTTATTATGATTATTATACACTCTAAGCGTATTTTAATTTAAAAATACGAAAAAAATTACGATAAAACCTCCACTTTGAAACCACCAATGGTTTCCAGCAGAAGTGATCTTTAATGAGGGGTGGTCGCTGGAGGAGTTTCTCTGTATAAAACGTAAATTTATTCAGAAAATTTACAAAACAATTAAACTTTTGAGTAGTTTAAGGCTTTAATATTATATAAAGTATTAAGGCTTTAATACAATAAAATACATATAAATTTATAAAAATTAATTATCGCCATTCAAAAATTACTGGTAAATCTCATTTAATAATATATAATTAATACTAAATTTAGATTTAAATCGGTTGTAATTATATAATAAGAGGGTTTTTAGGGGAATCTCGTGAATATTAGTATAAGGATTCTTAGTTTTGAGAATGTTTTTTTTTTTTTTTTGCGGGATTTTAATACCAGAAAGATGAAAACAAATGTATTTTTAGGAATGGATTTTATTATGATTATTATACACTCTAAGCGTATTTTAATTTAAAAATACGAAAAAAATTACGATAAAACCTCCACTTTGAAACCACCAATGGTTTCCAGCAGAAGTGATCTTTAATGAGGGGTGGTCGCTGGAGGAGTTTCTCTGTATAAAACGTAAATTTATTCAGAAAATTTACAAAACAATTAAACTTTTGAGTAGTTTAAGGCTTTAATATTATATAAAGTATTAAGGCTTTAATACAATAAAATACATATAAATTTATAAAAATTATAACGAAAAACTCACCATTTTTTGGGGATTTCCTCTCATTTACATCACTCCAAATAATATTTGGGTGTTGTAAATGAGTGAGAATAAATATATACACAAATATATATATCAAATTTGTATGTATATATTTAAAAAATTCAATAGAAGCACTCACCTTCGTGATCTTGATCCCCCAAAACCCGGACCTCCATCTTGATAATAAGAGAAAATTCTGCAAATAAATAATAATAATTATAATTATTATTATTAATTTATTTTGTACATCATCCAAAAAAACATTATTTTTATAAATTGTATGGAATTAAATTTACGTACAAATTAATTAAATCGTAGGGGACGTTTTTCTTGTGGTGCACGTTTCGTATACATTAAAATTATCATTTAAAAAATTGAATTCTCGCAATATTTTGAATAGAATCTTGGAGAAAATGAAGTGTTTAGTCAGAAATTAATTTATCTACAGTTCACGATCAACGGCGATCCTAATTAAGTATCGATTTCTCGCTATTGTGATCACTTCCTAAATCGGATTGATGAATCCAAATATCATTTATTATTCCGCCGTTTAAATTAGTAATTCCAGAATTTTCGGGTTCTCTCTGAATTTTCATCAATTCTAACGTTTTATTTTCTCGAGAAATTAATAAACCTCGAGAATAAAAATTGCCAGAATCTGTACTAAACGATAGTTTACTGGACTATTTAGGGAGCAGAATCTGGTCGTTTCATCGCTTAGAATGGAAAAAAAAACATGCTTACGTGAGGAAATGAAGAAGTTTAAATATTGATTTCAATCGTTTCTTCTATCAGAATTCGGAGAAACCATTCTGTTTCCTCGTTGAACCGTTTAGAACTACTAATTCTGATCATTTCCTCATCGGTATTCCAAAAACCTTTTGTTTCTCGCTGAACCATTTAAATGATGATTCATCAAGAAATTTTACAGGAGGTTGGTGTATTAGGAGATTGATGCTATTAAATTTTGGTGGTTAAAGGTCGAGGAGGTGAGGAAGATAAAGGGAGTCGTGTCATATCCGAATAGGGTGTCGTTATTACTCGTTTATTAGCACTTACAACTTTTTATAAAACCCATCGCTACCTTCAAATTTAAGTTTTTTTTGTCGTTTTATAATAATTAAAAAATATAAAAAGTTTTTTATAATTGTTGATCAATAAAATAAAAAGTTTTTTAATAAATTATCGTGACAGAGGCGCCACCAAATGTCGTCGGGTTAAAGTTAAGCAACTCGTTGCTTGATTTGATATCCCAATCTGTTGGCTACTATATAATATACGGAATTAAAAAATCTCACGAGGTTTCCCCCAAAAATAAACTAGATAAATGTGTAGTGTGCAATATTCCCCTGTAGCGCGGGTACTAGCCAGAAAAAGACAAAAATTTGGCAGAGGAAATAAAGAATGAAATATAATTGAATTCATTAAACATATTCACAGAGCCGTAACTAGGCAGATGCAACAAGTGCACCCGCACAGGGCCCACTTGGAAGGGGAGCCGAAAATGCATGTACATATTTGTTTTAATTAATTAGGTTTCAGAAAATAATAAGGGGCCCAAATGCAAATTCTTGCACAGGGCACAGGAATGGCTAGTTACGGCACTGCATATTCATTAAAAACTGAAATACAACAGATTTGTCAATTTATAAAAAAAAAAAAGGAAATCAACATTTCAAATATTAAATCGCTGCAATTGCCATGTCAGGAGATTAAACAATTTAAAATTGTAGATTATTACCATAAAAACCGATTAAAAATATCACAAAGTGAACCTCGAGACAATTCCGTACACTATAAATCCGTTCGAGTTCTCCCTAGAAAGTGTCCACAATTGTCCCAAATCGCCATGTTTGATTCTAGATTTTGATGTATGGTAAATAACTAGCACAAAGTACAGCATTTAAAGATACATCTAAAAATTTCATACACTTGTGATAAACACTGAAAGAGTAAATTCTTTCTAAAACAGCCAGTTTTTTGCTGCATGAAACATGGAAAAAACGCGCGAAATGAACAACATTCGCCATTACTATGTAACTAATAAGAATCGTGATGCAGAGTGCTGCCAACCTGTTACTTTCTAACACTTTAATCCGGCTTTTCTCTATATCCGAGGTTCGCCCAGTTTCCCGTACATATTTATAGAGTGGTCCAAAAATTAGTTAACCGTGTTTAGTATATTCCCAGTTACACTCGAGAACAAGAATATGAGTTTAGAACAAGCTTTCCCCTGCAAATTCCGTGACAAAATTATAATTGGAGTATTATTCGAATAGGACTGCAATGGTAAACTGACTTTTGGCTCATTCTAAATAAAAAATAATAATTCTATTTCATTTATAATAGACATTGTAATCTATACGGAGGGTCGCAATTACGCCCATTATGGGTCGATTAGCAGGAGCCATTGATAGGAAGGATGCGCGACCCGTACTTCCCAAGATAAATTATAGTGGTTCCTGCATGGACCACTATAAATTACAGTGGATCCTGTCCGAACCTCGAAGAAGTTGACCAATGCGGGGGTTAATTTGAAACTGGTCCACACCCTATAATTTTAGGGTGTGGATAAAGTCTAATTTAACCCTGTACGATATTAAATCAAAGATAGTTCTTTTTTTTTGATAATCCATTTTGGCACCGAAATTCGCCAACTAAATTCCCTAATGTAAAACCAGAAATAAGAAATTTCAGAGCGTTAGAGTTGGGGGAAGGCAAACAAAAATGTGTCAAAAATCATCATCACCACCATCAGGAAAAAAATACTTAATATTTTGGCAATGTTTCCATTCCTTTGCTAGTTATCGGATCATCTCGTAATTGTTTGTTATACTGAAGGTGATTTATAAACGAGAGCCGTCTTGCTATTTAGCAAACAGATCGATAGGTTGGCACAAACAGGGATTTAAAACTTAGCATCGGACGTCTAACCCCCCCTCCCACAGTTCGGTGATTGATGACCCTTTCTCGTATCGGGCCAGCTGATTAGTCGATATGCTGATGGATCACCCTAACGGACCAATGGTGATCTAGCAAATATTGAAAATGGCTTTAATTCTTGTCTTTTCGGCTGTTGAATTCAAACGTATCGTGTGATGTAATTTCCTAGTGTATTTTTTTTAATAGTTAAGGTGTTTCTCTTCGCTGCTGTGTAAATAAAATTTCGAATTTTTCAGTTTCCAGCGGGCGAATTTAAGGATCATCCCCATTCGTGGTATCCCGATTCGTGGTAAGATCGATCATCCTCATTCGTGCTAATCTCTAAAATGTCATCCCAGAAACGAAGCTGGATACGAAATTTAGTATTTTGTCGATTCGTCTGATGTCTGCCTGTCAAATCGCTCGAAAAATGATCGTCGAAGCAGTAAGATTGTTTAGGTTTATGGCGCGGAAAGGAGTTATACCTCCTATCACTAAAATTAACGTATTTGCATTTATTTATTCATTTAAATGGAGGAAAAAAATAGCCTCTAACTAGCTGCCACACAATTTTTATTTAATTTTAAATTTGTAATTCTAAGCGACTTAATTATATTCAAATTTTCAAGTAGATTAATTTGCATAACGGCGCGATTATATTCTGATATCATTAACAAGCGTGTTTGATTAAAAACGAAGAAAAATTAAATGTTTATAATATTAAAAAACACTTTTTTTAAGACGTAACGAAGGCTTATTTCGCTCTTTCTTTAATTAAATTTAAAAATTCCTCTTAAAAAAGTACAAAAAAAGTATTTTTACGCCTTTATCTCTCGGTAAATATCGCGAATTCTGAATTTTAATTATAATTTTGAATGTTTTAATCGATAAAATAATAAAATATCGAGCTAAATTGTTGTTTAAAACAATTTATTACACGTTTAAATGAGTTAAAAACTTGGAAGGAGAATGTAAATTTTAAGAGGAACCTCCTCATTAAAAGTATTGATAAATTAAATACTGTAAATAATGAGTAAAAAGAAAAAAAGGGAAGTAAAATCGATAATAATAAACACGTTTCTTCGAATAAATTACTCTTTAAAAAATGGGGCACGGAATTTATTTAAAAATCAGAATTTCAAATTTGTGTTATTACCGAAACGAACGTACGTTTGTTTGTCCTTAAATGCTGAAAGTTTATCGTCGATTTTAAACATAAAAAACTATTCAATTTAATATTTTCTTAATCACTACAAAAGTTTACATATAATTATTATTATTTTGTGTTTTTGTGTATTGATTATAAAGTAAATCAATCCAATAATCGTTAGTGTTTGAAACTTTTAAAACTAAATTGCGTGTGACTAACTGTTTACACATTTTCGTCGCCTATGGAATAATTATAATGAACAATTTAATGACTTTTTTAATGTGTATTTTGCAACCTGTTCTATCGATCTGCACGTGTTTCTTATATTCTTATTCATAGTACTAAATATCATCATCGCCGCTTCGGTGCTATAATCATATAGTGCAATAGATTCTTCTACTGTTGCTTCTGTTATTGAAATATTGATGTGTCGTATTACAAATGAAGAACACGATAAAGAAATGGAGTGAAGGCGACAACAGACCTACAAGTTTCATAAAAGTCAAACTAGTGATGATGATGATGATGATGATGACTGTATCAAATTCTTGTATAGTAATTATACAATGGAATAGATTTCTTCCATTGTGGCTTCAAGTATTGAAATTCTGATAAATAACGTCATGAATTAATACATCATCATCAGTTTAGTGTATAATTATACAGCGCAATTAGGTTCTTATAAAATGTTTTTCAGTGCAATTAATGGCCGAGTGAATTAAACCCCCGAACACTGGCAGTTGGTCGCGGGTTCGCGCCTGACAACGTGTTGGAGTGTGGAGTTTTCCGATTTTTCTTCGCGCCTAATACCTAAATAGCGGCACCATTTTCCCCATACAAAGACCTTCTCTCGGCAGATCGCCTATTTGTTGTACTGTGGCATCCCATCAAACCAAATCAACCTCTTCCAGTACTAAAATTTGAGGGAATTTTACATGAATAAGTTTGCACAATTATTTAGAGATGTAATCGAGAGCAAGTTACACAATTATGGAAGCAAACGGTGCCCAAATCGGCACTATTTGCCTTATTTCAGACATAATATTATAGTAAAACAACTGACCCAATTGTAATTAGAATTGTGTTAAAAATAACATTAACTTCGCGAGAAAATCGCGAAGTTTTTTTCCCGGAGGAGAGCCAAAGCCCGTGGTATTTGACTTCACGGTTGACAGAATATACTGGTGAAACCTATTTGAAGTGTCATTTCCGGCACCACCTGCTCTCTTCGGAAATTGTAAGATTAATGGTTACTCATCGGACCAGATAACTACTGTATATCGTTGGACAACATTCTCAATTTTTATCTTCTTCACCAAAGTCGAATCACACGCGAGAGGGGAGTTTCTTTCGATAACGTAAGCTCCTGATTTCTCTCGTATCTCTTTATAGCGCTCGTCTAACGATCTACGACTCGAAAGATTTTCGAATTTAAGTAGAAGGCACTTCACAAACTCTGATTTCTGCAGTAGACAATCACATTACGTCCATTCAATGTTATTCCCTTCAGAAAAATAATGGCATTCCTTATAAAGTCTGGAGTATTTCGCAGATTGGTTGCTGATTTTACAAGTAGTCACTTCGCTGATTCTCAACCTTCTTGCTTATACCACTTTGTTTCGATAGCTCTTAAAAACCCTTACGCCCGAACAGCTCGAATGCAATATGAAGTGGCTATGAGATTCCATTTTAACTATTCGAAAATACTAAAATTGACTCAGGAGCGGCATGAAAAGCCCATAATTTACGTTAGAACCTATCTAAGTTGTATATAAACTAAGTTTTTTTATTAGTTACATTGTAATTTAGTTTAATAATGAAATAAGCAGCAATATAAGTTATAACATCTATAAATGTAAACAATAGATGCAAGATTACTTATAATTGCAAGTCTTGTACTGGTAATTCTTACTTGCACAAGAGAAACCTTATATGAATCTTCTTGCTTACAGAAAAAGACACTTGTAAGATCCTGTAAATTCTTCTGCAAGAGTCTGCACAAGTCTTCTCTTGTGTAAGCAAGAGTTGTAAATTACAATGTAAGATATGTAAGAAAATGTACACGTGACTATTTAATATACAAATTTTCGTAGAATCTAAATTATTCTTACAGGTTTTAACTGTAAAACACAAAAATCTGCAGATCTACCTCTTCCTTTCTTCGAAACTTTACAAAATCTTCCCATACAATCTTTCTAATAAAACAAAACGAATTTTTAATCCTTTCGGATATTAAATTTTTGCGAATGTAAACAATAAATAATCAAAGAAAAGTTTCGCCATTTATCGAATTAAAGTGTTGCAAAGTATTTCATTTGAAGAGAAATCTCTAATGGTCTAGAAACGATCGGATTTAATGAAACTTTTGCTAAAAGATATTCCATTTACTATTAGAAATTTTCTTGAGAAATAGAAAATTACTTTTACTTCTCTTGTTTAGTCAAATACAAAGAAAAATCCAAGAGAATAATCAACACCATTCGCTTTTAAGCATTTATTCTTCTTAATTTACTTTCCAAATACCAGTTTATTGGATTTTACCCGTCTCGTCTCCAAGAATTACACAAGAATTTCCCTACTGATGAGAATTTATTCCTCATATCTAACTTTTTACTAATTATAATAGTAATTAGACAAATACTCCAAGCTTATTATTAACTTAGTTAAGTGTACAATTAACTAAAAATATACATACAGAAAGCGAGCGTTGAGTAGTGGCTACATAACCTCTTTATAATGAGGTTTTGATGAATTTCTCTACACGACTTTTTAAATTTTCTGTATTAAAAATCTCTATATAACGAATATCTGTTGTTATATTTACATACTTTTAATAATGTTTCTGCGCTATTTCGGGTTTTCTTACATTCCTGTATTTTACAGCCTATATAAAATAGGGAAAGTATGGCCATCTGTCAAAAAATGACTCCCCAAGATTATTAATTTTTGGACTCGGAGGACCTTGAAACTGTTAGGTATGTGGCTGTCACGTGCCGAAAGTTTGGCGCCTGAAAGGCAAGGATGTGGTGTACGATGACACGCTGTTTACTCTCGTTACATATGACCCCTTTGAATACTTGTCACCCTTTTGTAACGTCTTACGTCTGTACCTCTTCGATGAACAAACACGAATCTCCTTTTTATCCTTGCTGGCTCAATTTATCCAACTCCACCAACAAAATTCCCAACAAAAACGTTGAGAAATGCAAAAATTGGGGAGTTTTTCTGTATGTAATGTGCCCCCACGCAAATACCAACATCCGATAACAAGGGGCTTTGAAGCTTAATAACTCCCCGAGCCTTTTGTCGAAAAATCTCCGAAATTCTGCAGGGAGGTTTGTATATTAGGGTCCTTGATGCTATTAAAGTTTGGTAGCTAAAAGGTCGAGAGGATCATTTGTCATATCTCGAGTGGGGTCGAACTTAATGAAGATTTTATTCGTTATCAGCATTTACATTTTTATTTTTATTTTATAATATTCATCTCTACCCTGAAAATTAAACCTTTTCCATTTTATAATAATTAATTAATAATATAAAAAAATTTAACGTAAAATCTCATAACAGATGGAGCCATACACACACAATTTTAACTTTTTTGCCGGGAAAGTTACGCAACTCCTTACTGGACACGTTTTTTAATAGGATATTTTCGCCGCTCGTTATAGAGAGGTTCGATCATAATTCATAAATTAGGCCAGGTTTAAGCTAAATTTAGAATTTATATTATGAAAATTATATTATCTAAGACATTTTAACGACAATTTATCGTTAGAAGAATGAATTTTTAATTCCGAAACACCGAAAAAAAGTTTCGCAAATTCTAAATATATCGCTCGCTTACAATCGATATAACAAGAATTTCGCCGACTTTTTATGAAAAAAAATTGCTTTAGTAAATTGTTTATAGTTTTAAATAATGATTTTATTAAATTTTAAATTATTTTCATAATTATTTTTACTGGAAACGAATTAAATCGAATCACCTCCTCGCCTTAAAACTCGTCACCTCAACTGTTAATTTAGTCAGGTAAATTTAAATTATAGAATATTAATTAATTAATTAATGATATAAACCATTTATTTACGGTTTATTTTTTATTGAATTATAACATAAATCATGAAATTACGAGCTTACGAGATGCAGAAACATGGAAGAAGAAGATTGGTGAATAGCCACGGAAGAGCAAGAGCATCAACCTCTTTCCTAAATTGTAAAGAATTAAATGAGAAAGTTTTCGGTATAAACAGCTAAAAGAGACTTTTATTTTATCACAGAGAACAGTGAAAACGGAAGGGAGTAGTTGTTGGCCTTAGAAAATTGGCAGCAGTTAGTGAGACGAGACGGGAAGATCGATAGCATGGAATCTGTGATGGAAGGCAGCATTGCTTAGAGGTGTTAACATTATCCAGCACAGATGACGGGATAAGAAACACCATTTTCAATTTTATACCCGCGTATTTAGAAGGCATTCATGCAAAGTGACGATCGGCGATCGCCTATAAATAGTAAAAAAAAAAATCGGAATTTCTTCCATCAGACACGAAATCTCCAATACAAGAATATTCACCCCTCTATAAAATTCCATAAATAGCATTTTTGAAAGTAAAGTTTACTTTTTTTTTTAACGAAATATACAAATGGAAAATACTTTTTTTATGGTATTTTAGTTTATTTTTTGGTGTTTTGGGGTTGTGTTTTGATGTCTGATGCCGCCAATGCGGTAGGAAAACACGAAGGCATTCTAAAAACAATCAAAGCGGAAGGTTGAGAGGTCCTAAAAAAAGAGGAGAAAGGGATTAAAGGAGTGTTCTATATTTAAAAGAAGTGGGTTAATTTAGTAACATTTTCGCAAGTAGCACTCTGTTGATGTGGGAATTTCCTAGTGTAAACGATTCTACAAATTACTGTTATTTGTTAATTCATTTGGAATTATATCGATTAAGTTTGTGTATTTTCTTTAGATTAAGCTTAAATTTCTTATTATTAACATAAATTCGCAGAATAATTAATAAAATTCTGAATACAATTTTTTCAAATGAATTTTGTACAAGAAATTAATCATTTCCACTAATTTATATATAGGCTATATATTACCTACAATAAAACCGGTGTAAACGGGAATCGCACGGTTCCAAATATTTTTCCAATTTGACAGGTTTTTGTTTTAAACGGGTTCTTTTTACATAGAAAATCGCTCCGTTTCGAAGAATTTTTCCCTTTAGACAGATTTCCGTTTTAATCGGTTTCCGTCTTGGACAGGTTTAACTGTATATGATTAAAATTAATTAGATTAAGTGAAAAATACTATGAAAAATATGGCATACGGTGTATTGCAACGTGGGCACATTGCATCGTGGATTCATTATTTTGTTTTTTAAGTAACTTTTTACACGTTTTATCTGCGATAAGATTCAAGATTTATGAGAATTATGCATTTATGCAAATTATTCGAAGCGTGACAGCATAATTTAAATGAAAAAAATGATGATTTTTGCACCCAAGATTACACGTCCATGCTTCAAGAGATGAGAAGTTAACGGAACGGAATTGAAATATGACAGACTTAAAAGAAATTTTTTAAATGTTGTAACTGAAGTCAAACAAGTAATCAGTTTTTCTGTAACATAAAATGGACACTTGTCTACCCGAAAAAATTTAATTACATTGAAATTAACCCAAAAATTTAAATGCAATCTTCAAGTTTCAAGACGTTTTTAAGATCCTTCGAGGTAATTAAACTCGAAAAAAGTAGTCATTAGAGAATTTATTTAAATAAAATTAATGAAGATAATAAAAATATTTAATTGCAATTAATTATAATAAATTAAATGATATATAATTTTCATCTTTTATGGTAAAGGCAATCGACTGAAATATTTTTTTTTCTATTCTTTCCGTGCTCATAAAAACTTCAGCAGAGTTTGATCATTTCTTTAATCTCAAAGAAAATTAATGGAAAAATGTACTTTTATACAAAATTAATGTATAAATTTCCATATTTACTCGGATAATTCTTCAAATTGAGCTACAATTACGCAGAGGAAAGGACTTTAAGAATGGATCATGTGAATCCTTCCAAAAAACACGACTGAACTTCTGAGAAATATAAAAATAATTGATCGTAAATTAGAAAGAACTTAAGGAAGAAACAGTAAAACCTGTTTAAAACGGAGCCTGAATAAAGGGAAGCCTGCCTAACCAGGAAAAAAAAAACAGATAATTCTTAGGAACACAGCCATTTTCTACATTAAAAAGCATCTATTTAAAACGGAAACCTGCCAACGGTACTGGCAATTCCGGTTTACATAGGTTTTTCCAGCTGAAATCTACGTAGATTTCAGCAGGAAAACATCACTTTAAAAAATATCGTAAAGTGGCACATTGTGGCATGGATACGCGCAGACATGGATTTCAGAGAAATCATATCGTGTCAGGACACTTCAAAATGCAGCCTATACATCAATCAAAATCTCCGAATCGATTTTTTTTTTTGGCAAAAAAGCAACACTTTCTCCTTTTATTCGGCCTATTATGAAAGAAACGAGCAACAAAAAATAAAGCTTTTAACTGAAGCATTTCTACTGTGAAAGACGAAATTGCCACGGGCAATTGGTATAAAGTTACTATAAATCACAAACTTAGAACAAAGTTACAATACTGGAAACAAAATTAAATTCTATACAGCTGTACGGTAAGCAGTTACATCTACGTTTCTATACAGTTTAGATGTATTGTATATATACAGTAATTATAATGCTACTATATGATTATCCTTCTACATCTGTCATCAAATAGAAATTTACGTTGCAGAAAATATCGTAAAGAGAAACTGATTATCTAGAATATCGATGCGTAAATCAATATTGAGGTTATTAATTCTCATCAATGGGGTGAGGAATTCTACGTCAGGGATTCCTCCTTCCGTATTTTGTTGAATATACGCGGCCAATTTTAATTAAAGCGATTATTTTTAGCTCCCGATCCCGTTCATCAACTAAAATTTCTGATAAACAAAGAAATTGCCGTTGGAAGATGGAGAGAGATTTCCTTCTCTACAATTTAAATTACGGACTTTCACCGTGATCTCGACCCTTTCTTCTAGATCTAAACAAAGACATGCAAATCACGAAGGGTATATTTAAAATTTCAATACAAAACAGTAAAAAAAAAGCCTAGTCTTGATTTAAAATAATGTTTCCCGATTCAAATGTATGGAATTTCTAGTACTAAGAAATGCGCATATAATATTTTTACTTTAACTGAATATTGATTAGAATTCCCTGCAGAAGATTCGAGTTTATAATAATATAAACTGCAGCAACTCAATTTTATATAAAAGTTAATTTTTCTACACAAAGTTATGCTTTATATGAGAACAAGCCGTGTATTATTTTAAGAGAAAGAACTAATCTCCCTCATCTTAGAAAAGATGTCAGTCGACACAAACTGACCTTTCATCTTTCTAGTGGAAAAGATCATTCTATGGGTTTGCACCAGATGTTTTTGCCAACGAAATGCT
Source organism: Centruroides sculpturatus (assembly GCF_000671375.1). Lineage (NCBI taxonomy): Eukaryota > Metazoa > Arthropoda > Arachnida > Scorpiones > Buthidae > Centruroides > Centruroides sculpturatus. The sequence goes on along the minus strand of NW_019384745.1, from coordinate 158,837 downwards.
GTATATAGATTTAGAAAATAGCAGCAACGATAAATGTTTCTTCAATAGCCTCCACCTACAAACTGTAACAGCACCCCACTTCTTATCCAAGTAAATCGCACCACCGCAAAGTAAAGAGGGTATTTTTATATATATATAAAATCTTTAAATTTATATTATATACACCCACGTATAGTATATTAAAGTGTATACATTTTTAAAGAAATAAATATAATTCGGCTATAAAGAGTAGACGAGGATCTCCCTTAACAAGTTAGTGATAGTCAGCGCACCAGCTGTCTACATTAGATGATGAGGTAACATGCCACAGAGAAGCTCCATTAAGAACGGACAGTTTGGCAAATTTATCGCTGGAATGTGAGAAAGTTCCCTTTTTTTCCTCTCCTGATACTTTGTCTGTTAATGGATTTTTTGAACGGTGCTTTAAGTAAACAGATTTAGCGAGAAATCTACCATCAAAAATAATCTGATATTCTCTTCCCCTCGTGTCGCTAAACTACTCGCGATTTAATAAAAAATAATTTAAATTATGGATTAGAAATAATTTAAAAGCGTAGGCAATTGAATATAATCGATAAATATACGACAATTTAGTTATTATACACAGAGAATACACAGTAAGACCTGTCCAAAACGGAAAAAAATTCTTCGAAACGGAGCGATTTTCTGTGCTAAAAAAGAATGAAAAAAAACCCAGAACCTGCCAGAAACAGAAAGAAATATCCGGTTTACACAAGTTTTACTTTATATATAAATATATATTAGCGAGGGCGATTAACACGGAAAAGGTTTTCCAATAAAATGCCAAGTTTGAGATCGTCGATAAGCATTTACGACTGCAGGTACTTTCGTTACAGAAAAAGAATTTTAGCGATAAGAAATAAACAGCATTTTTAGAAAGTAAACAGCATTAGTTCCTTTAAAAAAACACTCCAGAGTATAAGTAACAGGCACCAAACAGTTCGATAACACTCGGGAAAAAAAAAAAAGAAAACAAGAGAATTTTGAAAGTATTTGCAGCACACAACAAATATTACGAAGTACACGTATATAAATAACAATAACACTTACTATAACAGGAGCATAAGTGTCGTATTACGCCGTGGAATGTCGATTTAGAAGTCCTGTGCCACCACACCCGCGCAACACCAAGCTGCAACATACGTAGTCGGCATTCAGCTGTGTAACGTGGAGACGTAGACAATGTTTATTCTAGCAAAAGATATTTCTGGCTTCGCCGAGACGTCCTTCTAAGAACCGAAACCTCGTATACTTTTCGGCTCTCCACTCTCTCCCCCCTGCGCACGAGTGAATGACAGGCGAGAAATCGAGGTCGGAGGGTGATGCCACTCGATTCAAACACGTAACTCTTAACTCAAACGTACAATCCCATTACTTCTAGATATGTATGTTAGCGTGTGTGACTTCATATTGTTCTTCTTTAACAGGAGAAATTGTGTGTTAAATTATGCCATTTTGAATCCCCCCGAGGCTCGAGAGATGATAGAAGAACCTGTATTAAGTAACGATCCGCCACAATGTCGATTTTTTTTGGTGTGTGTGTCCTTTTTTTTCATGAAAAGACGATCGTGGTTGGTGAGATGATTGATTGAGCCGCACTCGGAATAAATTGAAAATAATGTTCTTTCAAAACGTCAAGTTCTTTCGACTTGCCACCGGGAGGAATATTCGCCCTATTTACTTTGCCATTATTTCTTAACTGCTCTTAAGATACGTATTTCCCTCCCTATAACTGTTTTATTATTATTACGTATGTAAAATTCTTCAAAATTTACTTAAAACATGGGTCACACCACTGTAGATTAATATAGATTAATACAGAATTTCATCGATTTGTCTGTAATGAATAGCGCACCCTTTATAATACACTGGCTCTATGAGAATCTATAATATAAAAGAATGTGTGTTTATCCTTTATTGTTCGGATGCAAATTCGGTGTTCGGATAACACAAACAGTATTACTGTACACGGTTACATACAGACAGCTTGTATTAACTTTGTATTTATCAGTAATATTAGAGAGGAAGATGCCCTTCATCTTAAAATACACAACCCAAGCTGCAGCTTAAGTTGTAAAATCATAAAGTGAGGCCTAAAACCTCTCTTTACGAGTGTACAGATAGGGTCTCGCTTACGTGTCTACAGCTTAGAGCCTCACATTTTTACGTGTGTAAATACAGTATTTAGGGCCTGTTACATGTTACAATTTAAGTTGCAAGTCTAATTACTGTAGGTTTTTGCTCAAGTTATCGAACAAGGAGGGGGAAATAAGGAAAGTATTCTCAGTTCTTACAAGGGAGAAAAATTGAGAATTTCAAACTTTTAGAAATTATTATTAAATAAAAAATTAAAGGGTGGAAATTAATCCACCGAGACCTTATCGAATTAAAACGGAATTTGACCTCTAACCTTTGAATAAAAATCCAAAAATAAATTAGCCCTGTAATGAAATTTAGGCCATATTTAAATATTTAAAATAAATGGGTTTCTACTAAAAAACAAACAACTTTAAAAATCGCATAAAATTATGTATGCTGTGTTAACGCCAAGTAATTAAGCATAATTTAAACTTTAATTTACACGTAACTTACGTCTATAATAATAAATTTCTTTGGAAAAAAAACAAAAAATAATAATAATATTTCAAAATAAGTGCTTACTATTTTTAGAAATTACGTTTAAGTTAGCAAAATATATCGTAACAATCATCCAGGAAATTGCTGAACTCCCAAAGAAGACAAGTTAAAATTTATATAAAAACAAGTCAGCTGCATGCATCCTATAATATATAAACCATGTAATTATATGACAGACCACATCCAATACATTAAAATATGGATCCTTTCCCTGCTTTTCCTTAATTTAGATTCTGTAAATAGTGCCATTGTAGTGCCAATAATTGCAATTAAGTAGCAGCTTAACCATTGGCTCTGATTTTAAGAAATTTGGCTTCTAAATTGAGTATTTGTAGATAGAAATTTCTACAATTCTTAACTTTCTACAAGTTAATCTTCGACGACAGAACTTCGGAGGAGGGGGGACGAGTGGCACGTGAAGAGGTTGGGTGTATTACGTAACCGGAACTCGCATAAATGTCTGGAATCGATCATACACTCGACATTTATAGAATTAGGGTGAGTGGACTTCAGCTGTTTAAATGCTATTCTGATCACTGGCTATTGTCATTCATTTAGTTAATTAGCTCTTCACGTGATCGTTTCCACCCTCTTGGTGACGTTTCTTACCTTAAATACAAAGCCAACTTACACACAAATTGTATCTATTCATCTTAATATTTTGTATTACGTCACTAAGTATGGATCTTCAACACAGGAACTTCGGGGTGCGCATTATATATTAAATATCGAGTTATATAAGTGTACTCCAATTGCGTTCGCCGGCAGAAGACAAGCAAAGAGTTAAGGTAACATCGATGAAATTTATTTACTTAATTATCTCGTCACGTGATCGTTTCCACCCTCTTGGTGACGTTTCTTATCTCGGATACAAAGTTGTACACGTGAAAACAGTATTCGTCTTAATATTAATAATTTACGTTACGTTACTAAGTAATTCGATGAATCTTCAACGCAAGAACTTCAGGGTGTGCATTATATAATAATTTCTAAATCGTCACCCGGTAAATCAATCATCGAGTCGTATAAGTGTACTCCAATTGTAATGGCAGCAAAGGGGTGCATCACTCACTTCACGTGATCGTTTCCTACCCCCCTTAGCAACGTTCCTTATCGTCGATACAGATTATATACATATACACACACGTAAACTGTGTATATCTGTCTTAATATTTTTCCTATTATGCTAGTATCTAAGCAACAATAAATGTATATAAGAGTAACGATAAGTAGGTTACTGTATACAGCAAGTATGGCTGGCGCCTTCATGAAAAATTCATGATGATGACTAAAAACACATCGCGTGTCGAAAATAAATAATTTATACGAATTTACGTGACTTCTATAGAAACGACGTCATTATTTTTAACGTTAAGACACCCCCAAGACTAATTTATTCTTACTTCATTAATTTTTTTTTAATTAAAAACATTATTTTATTTAAAAAATTAAATGAAATGAAAAAATGACATCGATTTTAATAAAATTTCGCGTGTTTTGATGGAATAAACAGAGGAAAACAATAAAAAAATATACACAATAAATTCCTTCTATTGACTTAATAAATAATATTTTTAAGTTAAATATTTAATATTTAAATACTGTACTTATTCTTTTAAACTATTGTTATTTTAAAACTTTTTTTATTATAATATATACAGTCCAACCTGTGATAATGGACACCTCCGAATGACGGACACCTCTAAACTCTTTTCTATCAAAAAAATGTATACTAAATAACCTCCGAAAGACGGCCATTCTTACGTCTTCTTCGATGGCCGTTGTTCGCAGGTTTTCTTGATAATTCGGGAATCGGAAATATTACCGACAGCAGCAACACAAATAAACAATAGAAAAATGACGTCATTTATGACGTTATTGATTAATTGTGTCGATGTTTTATCCGATTCGTGTTAACAACAACGAATCAAAGCAATGTCATTTAATCAAACGTAGTGCAATTACAAACCTGTGAAGGACGGCCACCGACTGGAACATAGAAGCGACCGTCGATAGGAGTGGCCGTAGTTTGCAGGTTATTTTGTACATATTTCAGAAAACAGCCGCCGTTCAGAGGTGGCCGTTGCCTGGAAGTTATTTTATATAGCCTATATTCAAAAAAAAAAATTCCTGAAAACTAGCCGCCTCTTAAAGGTGGCCGTGGCTTAGAGGTTATTCTGTATACATTCCAAAAAACACTCCCGACAAAAAAATGGCCGCCGTTTACAGGTTGCCGTTGTTCGAAGGTTATTTTAAGCATTTCAAAGCGAAACGTTCCTGACCAAAAAAAAGGGGGCGCAGTTTAGGTGTCCGTTATGGCAGGTTTGACCGTAATTTATAAACGAAAATCTAGTTACTTAATTTCGTTTCTTAAATTACGTTACCGACAACATAATTTAAAAATCAAAATTAAATAAAATTTGAGAAAAATGAAAGAATCTATCGAGTCTCTTCGGTAATTCCTTATGAAATTGCCATAATTTTTTTGGTCTTTTGCAGTAGTTAGAGGGAGGAGATTCTATTTTTGACTAGCGATTGGATAAGTTCTAAATCAAATTGCCAGTAATGAGGTTTTACTTTAGACAAGTACATTGTCTTAAGAGAACCTGGAATACAAATTGATTTAAGACCGTAGAATAGAGCCGATTAACGAACTTTTTTCCAAAAACAAAAGAAAAATACACGCTTCGAATAGTAAAGAAGCGTAAACAACAACTCGCACCTAAATCTCCCAACCTCTCTAGCTACTGATCTCCTCCTAATGTATAGAAAACCGGCACTATCACTGAAAGTAGTTCGTGATCTATCGGTTGGTCGATAGTGTCATTTTTCACTGTTTTTAGGCAATAATTTTATTTTTTTTTAAATATTGCACTTTATAACTAGATAACTTATTTTTTAACGATTTTTACAAAATAAATTATTAATATTACATATTCTAATTCAGATAATTACTGTATAATAATATATATGGGTTTCGGGAGGCACTGGACAATATTCTACGGCTTACCCTTTTCTTATCCTATATTTATAACAACATTATGCCAACAGCGGACATCGACGGAAACGTAAACAGACGTTATTCAGAGGTTATTTTGTGTGCATTAAGAAAAGCTCCCGAGAAAATGGCCGCCGTTTAGAGATGACCGTCGAAGAGAGGTGGCCGTTATTGGAGGTTCGACTTACTTCAAAAATAACTGAATATTTCGTATTAAAATTGTTCGATTTTTATTTCTGTACGTTCTAAATATTCTTTGTTAATTTATTACCACATTGCTCACGCTGAAGCTCTCCCCATACACACCCACTGCTCACTCGTTGCTCAGGAAAATTTACAAAAATTAGTGCCTTTAAGGCCTATATTAAAAAAGAAATCTAGCTTCAAAAAGTTTGCACCTAAGAATTGAAACAAAATGAACTGTAAAATTTTAATTAACATTTTCTAAAAATAAATACATTTATCATTATTAATAAAGAATTATTTAGAATTTATTAATCGAATTATTTTAATATTTAGGTTGACTGATTGAGACAAAGCACGAGCAAATTTAGGCAAGAGAACAGATCACAATTACGCCCATTATGAGAGAATAGGGTTTCCAATGACCCTCAATAAGGTCGACAAGCACGGGTGATGGGTACACTGGATGACCCATGATAAATTACGGGTACACTAGTCATTTATCACGAGTATATGGGGCGATGCACCGATCTGTACCGATAAATTAGTTGAATTCGAACCCAATTCAGCGCCCCAAATCACTTTATCGCGCGCATATTTATAAATCTATTGTATAAATCAAATATCTTAATTATTTGCATAACAATTAAGACAAAAATGACAAAAAGGTATATGCAAAATACAATCGAACCTTTCAACGACGGACACTGACGGAAACATTTTTAAAAAATGGCGGCTGTTTGGATGATCACTTTTGTTACAAAAATAGAGTTGCTGAAAAAATACTGTAGCCGCCGTTTAGAGTGTCCGTTATTGGAGGTTCGACTTTATTTATTTTTAAACAATTAATTTAAATTAAAAATAGAGTGTGTGTGAAAGAATATTCAAAATAATAGAAACGAATAATAAATATTATATTTGTTTTTTTAGAGAAATAATTTCTATAAATACAGTAAAACTTGTGTAAACCGAACTCGCACAGTATTGAATTCTTTTTCCAATTTAGCCGGTTTCCGTTTTGAACAGAGTTTTACTGTAATTCCATTTCTTTATGGAATTATTGATATCTGCCAAGACGGATGACTTCTGGAAAACTGGGTCATATTTAGGTGTTAGAACGTAAAGAAAATCCGGAAAACTTTACGTGCCAACCCGATGGAGAGGCGCGAACCCGCGACCGACTACAAGGATTCAGTGATTTACATATCAATCGTATGCTTTGATATTTTGAATTCTTTCCATGGCGGCTGGCAGAGGTGGAGAAACCTACTCTACACAATAGACGCCACTCACGCTTTTTTTGGGCTTCTAGAGAGGCCCGATAGAATATAAAATACTAAATAACAAACAAATCTTAATTATAAAATATTGTTAATTCCTTCCGTCCTGTGGTGACCCTAAAAAGGGCCTTTATCCGTATCCACTATAGGTTCTATTATGCTCACAAGTCAGAATGGAAGAACTTCGCCTTATTATTCATTAAAAGACACGATGTTAAATATGCACACTTATACAACTTGCAGGGATGGCTCAGACGTAGTTTTTAGGCCTCGGACCGAGGCTACTCACTTTCAAATCTCTAAGAATATTTGATTTAAAAAATTTCTTTTTTGCAAATATTTCAGGGCCCACTAATAACTTTTCCCCAAGGCCCGACAGGTTTGATATTTACTCTTTTTCGATATGAAAAATTACAGTCGAACCTCCGAATAACGACCATCTCCAAAAAGCGACCATTTTTTAGGATCGCTCAACAAAAATGCATACAAAGTAACCTACAAACAACGACCAATTTTTACGCTTCCGTCAACGTCCGTCATTCGGAGGTTCGACTGTATAAAATCAGGAAGAAATCTTTTATAGTTATTTATTTATTACGAATATTACTTTAAAGAGAGTAAACTTTGTCTAAAATTATTTTTACTCTCCTCGAAAAGTAAATACAATGGATAAATTAAGATTTTTGAATTGTAAACAGCATTTACGGACCGAAAATACGTCACAATGCTGGGTCATAAATAGGCACACACATATATATATTGTTTTGTTTTTGCGTATTGAATGAATATCGTGACGCTTTCTGCTGGTTATTGATGTCAATATCATCAGTGTACTGTAACCAATGGCAATGAATGAAATCTCCATTAGGAGATCATCATCATCTCATTTGATTTCAATAAGAGAGGGTACTTACGAAATATATGAAAGCTTTTAGAGCAGCTGATCATGCAAAGTAATTTACAGTCAAACATATTCGTGTCCTCAATAACGAGTAAATGGACGATGAAATCTCTTTGCTTGATGCCCTTTGCAATGATAGTAAAAAACACTAGAAGCGATTCAATAAATGGGTGGACCTTCTCTACGGACTTATAATTTAAAGCCTCAAATCTTTTATATAAATTAGAAAGTCAAAATATGTAAGGTAAAGAGTTCTATACAGTTCGAGGTATCTGCACCAAATTTGGCATGAATATTCTTCGACACCAAGGAAAAAAATCTGTGTGGGTCCTCCACTCCTCAATCACCCCTAAACCCGATAATTTTTTTGTGTTTTTCAGTTTCATTGTTGTAAATATTCGGGTCAATAAATGAGGTCAACTCAAAACAACCAATACAGTTCTTCACTCCCTCAAAAGCCAGAGCAACTCCGAGTACAAGCGCCTAGCCAGTTATAAAAGTACATATGTACATTGTTTTTTTGCTCATTCATCAATTTATGTACCATCCGAACGCACAAAATGATGAGTTTAATAAATTTCAAGACACGAGGATTCATAAATATGCAAATTTTCATGAAAAATTGTTAATAAATGACATTAAATTAGTACAACCAGGGTATGAAAGCATACGTCGATTCGATAGAAATTCATGAGGACAGTAAGCTGTTTATGAAAACGTAACATGAAAAATGTATTAAAGTATTCGGAAATTTGTGTTGCGTATTGAATAAGTAAAAAAATGTATACATTACAGTATGAATTTTACAGTATAAATGGGCACTTGATACGAATTTTTCAGCTAAAAACACGCGAAAGAATATTTTCTTTTTACTGTTTCTCGAATGCAATTATGCAATTTTGTTTACAAAATATACATTTTTAACACGGTTGCATTATTTAATTTATATTATATTTGCATTAATGCATATTTAACTTACTTAATGCAACATGAATTTCTTTGCAGGATAATTACAAATTAACACTGCAAAACAGACCTTTAACGCACGTGAAGAAACGAGGTAATGCAAAATAAATGCCCTCGAAACACGGCATTAGGGGCATACATTTAGAAAATAGGCAGCATTAAATATTAATTTAGAAGAGCGTAATTTATTTCGTAACTAATCTGATGATTCGACGTTTGCATTGGCGGCTTCATTTTCCATAAACGAAATGGAGCACGATAAGTTGCTCTTATCAACCATACAACCGCAATCATTATGTACTATCATCATCAAGAGACAAATTTCGTTCTGCTCTTATCAAATATAAATGACAAGTAAATTCCTTTGCGCATTAAATAGAATTAATAGTAATTGGAAGCTCCTCGTCGAAATGGATGAAAAGAGTGGGCACTCGAAGATTATCAAGGCCATCAAAGAGATTTGTTACACATTACACAAAAAAATATTCCTGCTTCGGATACCAAGAATCGTTCTGAATCGATTGTTGAGTATTCTAGAAGCAATCGTCCATAAAAAAATTCTGTATCATGGATTAAACATAAGCTCCAGTCCTCAATCGGAACAATCAAATCGTTTACCACTCTCCGATCTTCAATTAGTTTAATAAATCATTTACGAATCAGCTAGTATCTATAGCAGAATCATTCTGATTCGATGGGTATGAAATTCTACCAAAAATTATCCATAAGAAATCCTGTGGTATGGATTAAACACAAGTTCCAGTTCTCAATCGAATCGTTTACCACTATCTAGACCCTCAATAAGTCTAATGAATCGTTTACGAATCATCCAGTATATATTTCATGAATCATTTTGGGTCGATGGATATGAAATTCTATCCAAAATCATCCATGAAATATCCTGTAGTGTGGATTAATACAAGTTCCAACATTCATGGGCGTCCTGAGGAAATTTTCCAGGGGGAAGGTCTGTTTTTATTGGTATACAGCAACGAGACACATGGGCGATCTGCCGAGGGGGGAGGTCTTATGAGAAACTGGGGCCTATTTAAATGTTACACGCACATAAAATCCGAAAAACTTCACGTGGCCAGCCCATTCTCCAGGTGCGAACCCACGGTGACTTCCAGGGAAAAGGCAAAGCTCGGAGACAATTACATCAGAAAATTATTTAATTATTTCATTTTTGGGTGATTTTTCACAAGTAGATTATAGAATACAGTATTACGTTAGCGCGCCTCGCGGTCGAAAGTGTAAGGTTACATAAAGTAGTAATTTTTTACTCGATTCCAGGGAGGGGCAAGCGCCCCGTTCGACCCCCTCCTCAAACTCCCACGGCTTCAGTTCACAATTGAAACAGGCTACACGTTACATTCCGTTGGACTAATTAAACTGTCGAGAATTACAAATTGAAATTAGTAATTTCCGTTTTATTATTATTACAGATTTGGTATCAAATTACTATAATCGTGACGTAAAGTTCATTACGTAGACAGGAGTCACGTTATCACGATCGAACGAAAAGGCTCGGGTTGATGGAATAAGGCAACGCAACACGTGGGTCATCTGCCAATCAGAAAGTTACCCCTATTTAGTGTTACGCGCGACTCGAGCGAAAAAATTTTAATATTTCTGATATTTTGGTATATTTTATTATTACTAGAATAAATGCAAAATTTAGTATTTTTTAAAAAAATAATAATAAATTTTTATAGAAACAATTTAGAATTTCAAATTTGATTCGAAATGGGGTAATTTCCAGAGTTCCAACGGTATAAATGTTGAAATTGTTGCTAAATTGAATATATGATTGTCTGGCAATTTCCCTCTTTTTATCGATTTCATTTCTCGCAATGGGAATATCATAGACAATAGGTAACAATCGATTACCTTAGTAACTTGTAGTGCGGATAATACGCTGCATATTGTAACAGTTCTTATTTTCTAACAATATTGATTATATTGGCTTTCTTGTAGAATTTGTTTGTTTGTATACACGACACATGGCGATCTGCCGAGTGGGGTACCTCCCAAGAGGTCATTTTTAGAAAACTGGCCCCTATTTACGTGTTACTAACACGAAAACCCGGTAAACTCCACGTGGCCAGGCAATTGGTGAGGTACGAATCCGCGACTAATTACCAGTGTTCTGTGGTTTTTACCATTTCGACCACTTGTGGAAATTATACCCTAAGTGTAATATTTAAAAAAAAACAAATCCCATTTAATAATTTATTATTATTTGAATTATTTTTTTGTAATTGAGCGAGTGTAAAGGGTTGACAATTGCTAGATTTCTGCAGGAAAGTATCCACCAATGAAATCAATTTAACCCTGTAATTTTCGACAAATTTTGTGGACAAACATTCTACGGACGAACAAACCGAATATAAATGTTTCACTTGAAACTTAAACTACTGAAAAATCTAGTTTTACACTCATATTTATTGGAAATTGCAAAAATTTCTATGCAAAATTCAAAAAAATAATGTGAAATTATTCATGTTTTTCAAGTTACTTACAGACAAACAAACTGACGAACTAAGCACACGATTTTTCAATGATAAACTTCGAATTATTTAACTCTCGATCTATTTTTAGAAGAGATTTTCTTAAAAAATTGACTTTTTTAATTCAAAAATCTTCTAATTAATTACTTATTTTTTCTAATTAAGTAGATTTTAATTCTCTATTCACAATATTATCAAATAAGGTCTTCTTCTTCTTTTTTTAATTCAAAAACTAATATCCATTGACCTATTAAATTACCATAAAAATGCGTAGAAAAATGAAAAGAAAAGAGGAAAATTAATTAAGTTAACTCGGAAAAAGTCGAATAAAATTAATGTAAATAAAGTAACACGCGCTGCGAATGGTTAAAGTTTAATTGAAGAAGGATCAAAGTGAATCTGCTGAATGGGTTCATACAAAATGGCGTCATTTTCAATGGATATTCATGTGAAAGTGGGTTGTAGATCGAGTCTGTTGGACAAATACAGCAATAACATGCGAGAAATCAATACTTCTAACCGAGTGGACAGGAGAATGTGTACTAGAAACGATCTTTACATGCAGCAACGACGGGTCAATTTCCAGCTGACCTACTGAACTGTGACCTCGGAACCGCTTAAAATTTCAAATATTAAGCTTAAATTCCCAATTTCTTAAAATATTTTAATTAAATTCCATACAATTACCCCCGTTAATTCGCACGTTACTTATGTTAAATTAACTTGTTCAAAACGAACGGGAAAATTCTTCGATACGCAGCGATTTTCTGTGTTAGAAAAAAAAACCTGTTTAAAACGGAAAATATACGGCGCGAGTCCGGTTTACACAGGTTTTACTATATTAATCAGTTTAAAGAATAATTTAAGCTAAAATATATGTACTTTTTTAAAATAATTAAAGTAGATCAGTGATTAAATTTAACCTTTTTTTTCGTGGTAAAAAAAAAAATTAAATATTTACAGTAAAACCTGTCTAAAATGGAACGAATTCTTCGAAACGGGAGCGATTTTGTGTGTTTAAAAAAACCTGTTCAAAGCGGAACCTGAGAAAACGGAAAAATACTCTGTACAGCGTGATTCCTTTTTCGCAGGTTTTACCATAAATCCTGAGCATTTCTGCAATAATAGAGAGCTAAAATTGAAATTAATTTTTTCCCTCTGTTTAATTACTCAAAACGATATCCTTCTATATATATAATTCCTAATGTTACTGGCTCATCAATCATAAAAGGAGAGAAATTAATACCGCGTGGCCGGTATAAAACGGCAAAGTTGATAAAAATAGAGCATCGGCAGCGAGATGCAGTGCCACAAGTCGTTATAAAGAAAACATGATGGATGCGACGAATAAACAAACTGAAAGAGAAAGAAATAAATACCCCCATGTATATCAATTTGTCGACTTTTTTGCCTATTTATTTTGCAAAGAACCCCTTTGCAAAGTGTATATATACGCTGTTCTTTGTCATGACGTAACGATGCCCTGATGCACTTTATAAAGAAAATATACAGCTCTGTGCTAAAAGAATAGCGATGCTGCAGTTTGTCAGTGTGTTACGATGATTTCTTCTTTATATTCTGCAAAATATGGATGCTCTTGTGTTTTTTCTATAAAAACATGGCTTTGATGTAACAAAGTTTGCGTATGCTACGCACTTTTGTACTATATTAAAGATAATTGCTATATACACAATAAAACCTGTGTAAACCGGAATAGCACAGTACCGAATACTTTTTCCGGTATAATAGGTTTCCCCTAAAAACAGGTTTTTTAACGTAAAAAAATCGCTATATTTAGAAGAATTTTTTCCGTTTATGCAGGTTTCCGTTTCGGACAGGTTTTACTGTAAAATTTGAGAAAAATTTATTTGTTACTGTATTAATAAGATATTATACAGTAAAACCTGCGTGAACCGGTTTCCGTTTTGAACAGGTTTTTGTTTTTAAACGCAAAAAAATCGCTCATCCTAACAAATTTTTTCCTTTTTACAGGTTCCGCTTTAGACAGGTTTTATTGTATAACACATTCTTCTGCACTATATTTGTTAATTATAATTAATAAAGTCGACTTTAAACATTATAATTTAATAAAATTTTAAACTTTATTTTATTGACAGGAGTCACGTTATCACGATCGAACGAAAAGGCTCGGGTTGATGGAATAAGGCAACGCAACACGTGGGTCATCTGCCAATCAGAAAGTTACCCCTATTTAGTGTTACGCGCGACTCGAGCGAAAAAATTTTAATATTTCTGATATTTTGGTATATTTTATTATTACTAGAATAAATGCAAAATTTAGTATTTTTTAAAAAAATAATAATAAATTTTTATAGAAACAATTTAGAATTTCAAATTTGATTCGAAATGGGGTAATTTCCAGAGTTCCAACGGTATAAATGTTGAAATTGTTGCTAAATTGAATATATGATTGTCTGGCAATTTCCCTCTTTTTATCGATTTCATTTCTCGCAATGGGAATATCATAGACAATAGGTAACAATCGATTACCTTAGTAACTTGTAGTGCGGATAATACGCTGCATATTGTAACAGTTCTNCTTTCCTTGTTTAAATGTAAAGTTGCCATAAGGTTAGGGGTTCAGATCTTAGATCAAGAATTTATATAGAAGTGTATACAGACAAACCTGAGAACAGCGGTCACTGACGGAAACATAAAAAATGGCCGCTGTGTTCAGGTAATTTTATATACATTTTTGCTCAAATTTCCGGATAAAAATTGACGGTGTTGGAGGTGGCTACTACTGGAGGCGGCTACTAATGGAGGCTTGACTTTATGGCACTCATCTTTGAATAAATGCTCAAGATGCATGCATCTGAATGTAATTTCTGAGCTAATTGAAGATGAAGAAGACAATCAACATCATTTTTAATTAGTTAAAACTAGCATTTTAGGCATACTTTCCTCTGTCTTAGCCTACAAGAACGTTCATAACTTGGTAGGCTACTCATGAGCAACAATCATGTGCTCAATTTTATGAAGAATTAACTTGCAAGAATGCTACTTAGACCTATAATTTAGTTATATCAGGTAATAATATTCATTCGAATTATAAATTTTCACACGTATGAAGCTTCTTACCTCAATAATCAAGCGTGTAGATGAAGCCATTATCTTCCATTTTGCTGGAATCGATAATAATTTAAAGCGACAAATACACGTTTTAATTTAAATTTTTTTCTGAAAATTAAGAGATTAAGTTGCAAATATTTGCTTGAAGTTTCTATTAAAAAAAAATGAATTATTAATTATTGAATTTAAGCTACTGAATCGCCCAAAGTTCTTCACTTTTTAGGTTCTAAATATGACACTTCTAGCCCTCATAATATAATAACCAGCTAATTTATTAATTTATAAATTAATTAATCTTGAATTTTCGACATTTCTCAACTGGTAGGTCGCGACCTCCAAAGAGCATTCCTGTTTAACGTCATGTGGCTTCTAGTACACTTAAATGAGGTCAGTAGCGGGGGGGAAAGAAAAACAGTTGGTAAACAGAGGGCTATTGAATTTAAAAGGTCGGATCGGGTGTTAAAAAGATTTAATTAAGTCGAGACTTTGTTTTAAATGTCGTAAAATGGCACGTCAAGAGTGTAAAGATTCTCAAATATTGTTAAATCTCATTCTCTTTATATACAGTAGAAATATATATAGCCAAACCTCTCAACAACGGCCAATTGAGAGAAACATTAAAAAATGGCCGTTGTTCGGGGTTATTTTTTATGCATTTTTACTCAAATTTCCTGGAAAAAATGGCCGTTATTGGGAGGTGACTATTATCAAAGGTTTGTGTAAAAGTATGCTTTATTAACAGAATGTCTGCATTAAAATAGTTTAATTTAAACGTAATTAAATTTTTATGCTTTAATGATGCTTAAAATTCAAATAAATGTGGACCCTCGATATAGTAAATTCTCGAAAGGATGAGCGGAATCATTCACTATATCGAGATTCCNTACTTAATTTTTACTTACTAATTATTAAATTTAATTCAAAATAATTAACAAAAGCAAAGTTAAAGATATTAACTTCTTGCTTTATTTTTTTAAATTGGCACGACTTATCACTTCTGAAGATATCCAAGTACCATTGTCTAAACATCAACTTCAACAACACTTCAACACCAGGGATGTAACTCAACACCTTGCCTGGAACCTGTTACCGGTGCGTTCTGTGAATAATAAAGTTTATCGCCAACGTTTTTGAACTGTTTAATAGCTCTTCTTCAGGTAAAATATACCAAATAACTAATGGAGCACAAAATTAGAATGTGAATATTCAAATTAAATCAAACGTATGCCTGATGAAAGTCGTTACAAAGGACATGCATATTTCATGCGTAGATAATGGCCATTAAAGAACTATTCAACAGTTCGAAAATGTTAGTGATAAACTTTATTATTCACATAACACAACGGTAACAGGTTCCAGACAAGGTGTTGAGTTACCATTGTCTAATCTAACTTTCAATAAGAAAAGTTAATTATATTAAAAACTAATGAGATTCAAATGATTAATCAGAAGTAGGACTTCAGTCAAAATAATACAATAAACATGTAGCAGTATTAAAAACGATCAATTTGTAAATTATTCCTTAAAGTATTACGATAACATATTTGTGTAATCCAGATTGAATGAAGTTAATATGCTATTATATGAATGTTTGTATATTCCCTACAGCTCTGTCAAGGTCCCAACCAATGTTCCCTCTAAGCTGCGTGGCCGCACACTGCTCAAATTGTTGCCGCGCACGAGAATTTATGTGCCACGCAGGCGAACATGCACACCGATTTGAATTGTTGTTTACTTATTTCTCACTCTGTCTGCAACATGATTATTGCTACGTATATTTCGATTAAACACATTAAATCATTGATAAGAGATAATAATTTGTATAAAAGTATGTTTTAAAATGAATTTTAATCTCTACTTTATAATTAATTATTTTAATTTTTATATAATTTTATTTTTATTTCTAGTTTTAAAATAATTATGATCAATTTTTAAAATGTATTAAGATATATTAATTATTGTTTACATTGTATTTAATTTACATGATTAAGCAATGTGTGAAATATATTAAATCGGTGGGTGAGAACACGTTTATTTCTTTATAAGTAAAACTAAAGAGAATAATAAGGCATTTTCACGAACTCACCAATTTAGATAATCTTGGCGGTTGTATTCGATTTACATTAGTCGGTATTGTAGCCAAAGCTCGTCTTTTATGGCCGTGGACATCTTTAGGAATTTCTGGTCTCGATTTATAGTCATTTTCGGGATGACGATTTTCGATATTTTCATTCAAACGTACATTAGCCATCTTTAAGAGAACGTAGCGTATAAATTTCCGTTTTGAATTAAATAATTACAAATGAAAAGAATGCATAGATTTCATTCGAATCATGTGTTCGAACTTCATCTTTTTCACTCACCTCAGCCGCTAATTATGACGGTAAATGGGACGTAAAAATGGAAATCAATAGAATTCTACGTTCAGCTGAGAAACGTTAAAATCCCCGCGGATCTATGAATTGACCAATCAGAAGTAAATTTACTTCTACTATCTCTTTAACCCCGCCTCTTTTCCCGAATCGACCAATAAAAATGCTCATTAGTAATTTACGTTGAGAGAATATTTTACCAAGAGTGAGTTATTACTCTTTTTAGAACTTTTAATTTGCATCTAACTTCCAAGTTNAAAATATCTTGAGAAATTATCATTTATATATAATACAGATATTTTAATAAACATTAAATTATAAATAAATCTTTATATAAAGTTTTATTTCTTAATTTTGTACTATATATTTCCCTAAAATTTCCCTATAAAGTTTTAATATATACAGCATACATATATACACCATGTACTGTACTGTATTACAAATTTTATATTATCGATATTAATAACATAAAGTTAATATTATTAAACATATTATTTTATTTGAGTGATATATCCACTTTATACGTGGTTAATTCTAAACAAGCAACAAGTACATAGGTTAATATAATATTCCAAATTTATATAAAAGTATAAATTTAATATTGATACTCGAGTTTTAATAAAGTATAAATATAAAAAAAGTTATTTATAGCATGAATTTTACTATATATGTCATAAAAGTAATTATTTAAAAATAAAAAAATATTTCTGTTATTAATATAAAAAATATACATTTTTATATTTAAAAAAACTAAAGATAAAAGTATATAATTAAAACTGTATGATGAATATTAAAATACATTTATTATATAAATTTCCAGATTAATTGGATAAAATATGAAATTTTAAAATTGAATGATTACAGATGTCGCCACGTTCGAAATAGGAAATTGATTAATGTAAACAAACATGGCAGAGGAATCGAAAGAAAATATTTATATCGAACAAACATTAGCTATTATTAAACCGAATGCATTCGATAGAGCCGAAGAAATTGAAGATATAATTAGAAATGAAGGTTTTATAATTATTCAGGTAAACTTCAATACTTAATAATAATAATAATAATAATATTCAGAAATGTAAATAAATAATTGATTTTGGGTAATGATTTTGTATATTTAAAAAAACAGGATATTTTTTCTTGTAAATTTATTGAATCTGTTGTAATTCAATGGAGGAAAATTGAAATACTCTTATGACAAGTATGATGGATTGATGAATAAAATTTCAAAATATATTCTAAAAATGTCAGAATATATAATCTTGATGAATAATGTATTTTATAATTGTATATCACATGAATTTTCTGTTCTTCCTAGAAAAATTCTGTGTTATGTAATATTATTCTACATAATTATGAATTTTTCTCATTTTATAAATTTTATATACAAAAAAAAATTTTTTTTATTGTAAATATTGTTTATATTAAAAGAAATAAATAAAACTTTGTAATGATATTTTTAAACAATTTATTAAATTTATTTTATTACATTTAAATTTAATTGGTTTATTTATTTATCTTTACAATTTTTGATAAAATTTAGAAATGATGGAGTCTAATTAGGTCACTCACTCTACAGTGATCTAGTGTTTGTTACAGAATTTTGATGTTAATAAAATTAATATTAATTAATATTGTATAGTACAACTTGATTAAGAAGTTTTTCAAGGGAAATTTTAAAAACTTCTTAAGCAGAAATGAAAATAATATAGCTTTTCTTTCAATAATCCATATTTATTTAACAGTTCCACTACACTGCAATGAATTAGGTGTACATGTATACTTAGGCTATTTATTTAGATATTTTTTTAATGTGACATGCTTCATCCATTTTGTTATGTAAAAAAAAATGTTTTATAATTCCCATGAACAGAATCACAAATCTAAAATTTGTTGAATACTTAAAATATCACCCACGTGCTGATAGCACTTGCTGTTTATTGTAAGCATTGTTTACAGATAACTGCATAAGAAAGTTGTAAAATCCATGTTCATAGTAACTCAAAGTCATAAACACAATGATACAAAATTTTGTGTATTTCCTAATGTAATTTTTTTTTTGTGTGCAATTAAATGTATAAAATTTTTTCATAGGATGCAGTTGAAAAACTTTTCAAACAAACCCATTTTACAATTGTGGACAAAGATTTCTATCTACTTAAATGGGAAATTTTCTTTAATGAGAACATTTTTTTATGGGAAAAATTTACACATCTCTTATGGGGAAAAATATGGAGTTTTAAAATTAAACTTTTACATGGAAAAACTTCTAATGCAGGAACTTCTTAACACATTGACTGCCAACTTATTATTGCTAAAATCACTCTGCTGATTCCATTTTGGTTTTGTATGTTTTGCTATGTGTTTTATTGTGTAAATTTTTCCATTTATTTCAAAATAAATATTTGTTTTGTGAGGCTATGATTATTTTTAATTCTTAATTCAGGTACATTTTATTGCCTTTAATAAGAATCATGTTCACTCTTTGATTGGCATTGTGACCAGTTTTGATCATGTTTATAAACATTTATACTGAATGAAACTCTCTTCCTCAGCCTTTTGCCACTTTTGCAAATTCTGCTTAAGAGACTTCTCTGCACCTCATTTATGAGTGTGCAAATCTTTTACTTAGGTACTCTTTCATCTGGGTTCATTTTTTTAATCTTAGTATAGTATATACTGGATCTGTTAAGTCAGGTGGGTCAGGTAAATATCAGATTTTAAAAACTTTCAGTTAAAGTCATGTAAAAGTCAGTTATTTTAAGATGTTAAATGTTGGTCAGATATTTTTCATGGTCATTACAGACAGGCATTGTAAATGAGCACATTTTCTTGGTGATATATGATAACATGAGATGAATCTTAGTGGCAATTCAATAAACAGGTGAACAGGATAATCAGACTACATTTGTACTGTGAAGACAAGTTAAGTTATGTAGAAAAAAGAATCAGGAAAGCAGAAGGAAAGATGATGCCTCATAAGAAAAACTCCTATTTCAGTAAAAACTTTGTTTTTTTAAAATAGGAGACTTATCTCAGAAAAAAAAAGATTTTGCAGAAGCTATCAACTTAGGTGAAGAAATCATTATGATAAGATTGATTTTATAAATATGGACTTCATAGAATATAGCAATTTGCCAAGTTATGACTTTTGTAGTATACTTTCTTCTTCAGAGTGTAATAAATAAGTGAACTCAATAATCAAGAAAGCATGTAAGAAGCCTGGTGTAATAATTTATTTGGTAGTAAATAAATTCAGTTTAGTAAGTTTCAGTTTATGAATCCCATGCCCTTAGTAGTTTTCTATATTCCACCTTTGTATGTACATAATGGACAATAGTCAGGTGAACCTGAAAAAATGTAGAAGTCAGTTAATTCAAAAATAATTTCTGGTAGACAAAAATAATTGCTTAGAGGCTCTTACTTTCCTTTAGGGATTTGTTATCTTTCTGTAAATAAATTGGACTTCTAAATTTTTTGGACAATGGATCTTTTTGATAAAAGTGCTTCTGACTTGGCCCTTCACTTGTACAATCCACAGGTATGCCAGTCTGCCAATTAAGTACATATTGCTTTTAGATAAAAGTTGTCAATGGATGCTTCTAAAAGTTGTCAATGGATGCTTCTAAAAGTTGTCAATGGATGCTTCTAAAAGTTGTCAATGGATGCTACTGTTTGACATATTAATAATATCTGACTATGTAAATATAATTTAATTCAATGAAACCTAATGATGAATGTGAGCATTTAATTATTGTTTTTAAGTTTGATCTTCCTTACCTATGACATGTCTTTTAATCTTCCTAATATAATTAGTTAACCTAATACAGGTTGAGAATCCTTTACCCAAAATTCTAAAAACTGAAAATTTCAAAATAGTTTGTACTGACATGACACATCAAATAAAAAATTTCACAAAATACTGGGAATGTTCCCAAAGGCTACATGCAGCTGTTGCACCACATATGCTGCTTGACCTCACCTACTGTGGATGAGATTTGCCCAAGCCAGTTAATTTGGCACCAGTTTGTTGTCAGCAGCCATGATAGCAACACACTTACAGAACTGCTCATTTCATCATGATTGGTTCAGTGCCAGTAACATGATTGTAGAAATCCAATAGAGTTATACAAATGTTAAAAGTTTGAAGACCTCTGATTTATATGATAAGCTATGTTAAAGTTTTTCCAACATCATGTCATGTTTAAATGTAGAATTTGTATGCATTACATTTAAAATAAAATTAAAAATTTGACATAGTAGAACTTGAATACAAGTATGTTTAAGAGTTGCCCAAATGAAAAGTGGACACACATCAGAACTGGCAAACACTTATTGTGAATCTAAAAGAAATCTCCATATTTGTTTAGGCAAAGATTCGTGTGTCTCAAAAGTAGATCAATATCTCTCATGTAGAATTCTGGTGGCTGCTGATAAAAAATTGTTTGACCCAATCCTTCACCTCATCTGACATGAATCTTTGCACTCACAAATCTCTCTTGAAAGGTCCAAAAATGCGAAAGTTGCATGGCAACAGGTCAGGACTATATATGACAATATGCAAGTTGTAACTCATCTGTCACTTCTGATTATGTCATCCACAGCGGTGATTATAGTGTGTGCCTGACTTGGTCTTGGTTTATCCTGAATTGACTTGTGGTCTTCCCTAATTTTTGCACCAATTATTCATTGCTATTCACAGGGCCGGATCATCGCATAGACAAATGAGACAAATGTCTAGGGCCCTGCTTTTAGAAGGGCCCGGTCAAACTCTATTTTGAAAAGATTTGTAAATAAGATAGTTTACTTTTCTGTTGGACAACTGTATAATACTAGTAAAACTGGCAAAATATTATATTATTTAAATATTAACCAAAAAGGTTAAATTAAACAAGTAAAACGGCAAAACCATATTCGAGACACAACTATGTCTCAGAGACACTACTAAGCGGAATCACTTTGACGCTCAAAGCTGATCTCCTTCTCATTCTCCAATCTTCTTTGGTATCGCTGCTTTTGGGCGCGATCGTTCAAACTTCGCCGGCCACGACCACGAGGTCGTCCACGATGCATTTTCGGTGAAATTAACCTATCCAATTTTGAAATTTTTCTGTTGCAACCCATCTACCCGGGTTGAATTTTTGTCGATGCCTAACGAAAATTTCCCGTTTTTGAAAAAAAATAATCATGGCTATTGTATCGTCTGAAATTATTATTTTTTTATTTTGCACAAACAATATAAAGTTTAACCCGATTATAACGTCATTGGATGTAACAACAACTCTAATATAACGTCAAATTTTTATCAGTCCTACAATTTTACTATACTAGATAGTGTTAAAAAAATCTACTTGTAACGACATAAAACCCTGTTTTAATGTCATATTTGAAGTACTTCCAAATTTACAAAATTAGATTACAAATTTTATTTAACAAAAAAAATACTACGTGTTCAGTCCTAGGGTCAGAGTTCACTTCCTAGAACGACTGTGGGTGGTACTCTCACCACCTGACTTCGGTTTACCTGTTTGTAGAGAGAGTCGCCATTTTGTATTTTACTTTGATTCAGTTCTCAGTCCCCTGAGTAGGCTACCTACAAGTCTGTTTTTTTTTATGCGCGCATGATTTGGGCACTTAATACTCTGTGCCAAATTGTAACTCCTGACATGTACTCTTTCATACCTCTAAGCTGGTAACACAGCAGGCAGTACGATTTTATAAACAAGACATAGTCTGGTTGAAAATTAATATTTTAAGGTAATATTGTTATTGTATAACAACCTTTGTTAGACATTTAATAAAATAAATTTCAATTTTTTAAATTTATAAACAAACTGTTCAAACTTTTCTAGAAAACTAAAATTTATTGTTGTGTATTAAATATTTTTTATTAATAAAAATTTAAGGTTTGTTTTAGTTTTTCACATTATTTAGTTTTCTTTTATTTATTTTTTCTGTGCTCTAATTCTTGTGAGAGGGGGAGAGGGCCCGGTAAGAAGAAAATGTTTAGGGCCCCAAAGTGGGTTAATCCGGCCCTGGCTGTTCATCCGAAACAATGTTCATCATAAACATGCTTCATTCATCTATAGATGTTGCATGCATGACCACTAAAAACCAAATTAACACCCATTGTTCAATTCTGGATGCTTTCATTGTAACTATCTTAACATTAATCTGCCAATCACCAGAGATAAAATCTATCCCCACCAATACTTAATGCAGCCTACACTTTGCCTATGTTGAACCTACCTGCCCATAAGGTGGCCTACCAATCACTACTTTGCACAATGAAATATGACAAGTGTCCACTTTTCAATTGGACAATCCTTATATATTTCCTGATCCATCATTTGTAACAAAGAAATAGTTGGAAGCAGGGACATTTACAGAAAATTTTCCACAGGGAACAAAGCTTGGTGACAAAGAATTACATCTAGGTAGATCACCCAAGTGTTGCATTGCCATAACTTAACAGACAAAAAAGAATTACATCAATAAATTTTTATTTAATTATTTAATTTTTTGGTGTTTTTTTCACAAGTAGATTACAGAATACAGTATTTCATTTATACAAAAAGACAAGCATCCCATGGTTGAGGATATATATTTCAATTACTTTTATGTTTATAATTTGTAGAAGTTTTTACTTGATCCCAAGGGCAAGTACTCTGTTTGCCTCCTTTGTAGACAACCATGAATGTCAGAAATATTGCAAATAGATAGTATCTATGAGCATAGACAACACAAATTTCAATAGAACACATTTTTATCTATATTCAGTTTATGGCATCTGACGTCGCCTTCCGATCTCAAGGAACCCTCTCCATCTCTCTCTATCCATACACCATTCCTCTTTAATCCCTTTTTCAATTCATGCTAACTTTACCCTGTGGTACCAAATTTGTCTGGGTCTTCCTCTCTCTCTTTTTTTTTATTTTTTTATTTTTGTGAATTATATTCCATTGACATTTTCAGGAGTCTCTTGTCACTCATTCTTTTCACATGTCCAAACCAAATAAGTTGTTTCCTCTTTATTTCTTCCAAAACCATCTCCTTCAATCTCATTAGGTCTTTGATTCTCTCATTATTCTTTCTCTTTTTGAGATTCTGGATGATATTCTCAATGCATCCATTTCAACCATTGTTACTTTTCTCTTCTCTTCCCCAGTCATTCTTTATGCCTCTGTCCCGTATAACAGAATGCTTTTAACAATAGCATTATATATTCTTTTTTTACTTGATCTAGTTATTTCTTTACTCCACCATATTCCATTTAATCTTTTAACTGCTCTCTTACCTTGTGCTAATCTTATATTAATTTCTTAATAGAACACATTTAAGAGTATTAATCCTTTCATTTAATAGATCATTTGATTGTTTCTTTATCTATAAAACAGTCACACAATCAATTTCCAATTTCTTATGAGTGTTTCTTTGGATGCAACTAAACGGTTACTCAATGGAATGTTGTTGAAACTAACACCTATTTGTAAAAAAGTTTTAAAACGTTATAATTTGAACAAAAAATATAACTGTAGTTTTAATAAATACATCTATCAAAGAGCCTTAATTGAATTCCAGTGAGATTTAATTCAAAATTATGTAATTAATAATTCAAATTAAGTGTATTCAATGATGGAATGCTTGAATAGAACAATGGCATTTTATGGCAAGGCTACTGTATTATTGAGAAAAATGAGTCAGAAAATGACATATACTACAATAGTTTTAGAATATGAAGATAAATATAAGATAATAGGTTTTCATTTATTTAATGTTAAAAATTAAAAACACAACTTTCAACACCAATTAGGAGACTGGAATAATACAGCAATAAACATGTCTATCAAAGAGTCTTAATTGAATTCCAGTGAGATTTAATTCAAAACAAAACTTTTGAATTAACTAACATTTTCAATCTACAAATGGAGATCATCTTCAGGTTTGTATGATTTAATTTTTCAAAATACAGTAGAGCGTCGATTTTCCGAATCAATTGGGGACTGGGGTTGTCCGGATAACTGATTTACGTACAAAAAAATAGTTTAACGTATCCGATGTCGAAATTTTTATCCGTTGCATNAATAATTTAAAGCGACAAATACACGTTTTAATTTAAATTTTTTTCTGAAAATTAAGAGATTAAGTTGCAAAGATTTGCTTGAAGTTTCTATTAAAAAAAAATGAATTATTAAATGTTATTAAATTACGATGTTTTTTGAATTTATGAAGAGATATTTTCTTAATTTTCTGATAAAATTAATAATAATGATGTGTAATTTATAAATTTACTAGTGTTATGCGTTAATATAAAGCAATCTTTTTAAAATAATTTATGCTGATTTAATTAAAGTAAAGATAAAGAAAGGGATGAATAGACAAACAGACAGCTCGGAGCAATATGGAATGCAATCCTTCAGGATCTGTCATGTTAACTTAGATGGGATGTTCGATACAAATCGATTTGAAATCCCTCGTAGTCAAAATCTTTCCTTGTTTAAATGTAAAGTTGCCATAAGGTTAGGGGTTCAGATCTTAGATCAAGAATTTATATAGAAGTGTATACAGCCAAACCTGAGAACATCGGTCACTGACGGAAACATAAAAAATGGCCGCTGTGTTCAGGTAATTTTATATACATTTTTGCTCAAATTTCCGGATAAAAATGGACGGTGTTGGAGGTGGCTACTACTGGAGGCGGCTACTACTGGAGGCTTGACTTTATGGCACTCATCTTTGAATAAATGCTCAAGATGCATGCATCTGAATGTAATTTCTGAGCTAATTGAAGATGAAGAAGACAATCAACATCATTTTTAATTAGTTAAAACTAGCATTTTAGGCATACTTTCCTCTGTCTTAGCCTACAAGAACGTTCAGAACTTGGTAGGCTACTCATGAGCAACAATCATGTGCTCAATTTTATGAAGAATTAACTTGCAAGAATGCTACTTAGACCTATAATTTAGTTATATCAGGTAATAATATTCATTCGAATTATAAATTTTCACACGTATGAAGCTTCTTACCTCAATAATCAAGCGTGTAGATGAAGCCATTATCTTCCATTTTGCTGGAATCGATAATAATTTAAAGCGACAAATACACGTTTTAATTTAAATTTTTTTCTGAAAATTAAGAGATTAAGTTGCAAAGATTTGCTTGAAGTTTCTATTAAAAAAAAATGAATTATTAATTATTGAATTTAAGCTACTGAATCGCCCAAAGTTCTTCACTTTTTAGGTTCTAAATATGACACTTCTAGCCCTCATAATATAATAACCAGCTAATTTATTAATTTATAAATTAATTAATCTTGAATTTTCGACATTTCTCAACTGGTAGGTCGCGACCTCCAAAGAGCATTCCTGTTTAACGTCATGTGGCTTCTAGTACACTTAAATGAGGTCAGTAGCGGGGGGGAAAGAAAAACAGTTGGTAAACAGAGGGCTATTGAATTTAAAAGGTCGGATCGGGTGTTAAAAAGATTTAATTAAGTCGAGACTTTGTTTTAAATGTCGTAAAATGGCACGTCAAGAGTGTAAAGATTCTCAAATATTGTTAATCTCATTCTCTTTATATACAGTAGAAGTATATATAGCCAAACCTCTCAACAACGGCCAATTGAGAGAAACATTAAAAAATGGCCGTTGTTCGGGGTTATTTTTTATGCATTTTTACTCAAATTTCCTGGAAAAAATGGCCGTTATTGGGAGGTGACTATTATCAAAGGTTTGTGTAAAAGTATGCTTTATTAACAGAATGTCTGCATTAAAATAGTTTAATTTAAACGTAATTAAATTTTTATGCTTTAATGATGCTTAAAATTCAAATAAATGTGGACCCTCGATATAGTAAATTCTCGAAAGGATGAGCGGAATCATTCACTATATCGAGATTCCATTGTATTTTCAAGATTTCAATGCATTCTAATGCAAATATTCCATTTATATATTATATTATATATATTCGCATACTTTTATATACAAGCTGAGTATTAAATTAAAGATTAATAATGGCATACGTACTATTATAGTACTGACTCACTCACAATGCAAGAATTTACATAGTGCATCAAATGCTTTCTCAACTAGTAGCGCACTATTTACTGCATAAAACGAAATTAAATTTGTACCATAAACAGACTCTCGAATGGCATCAAGTGAGCAGAGTATGTGAAAAAGCGAGTTTATTGACCTAATTTGTGGAAAATTAGTGCATTTTTATCAATAAAAAACTTGTATTAAACCTTTGTTCCTTCATGAATTCCATTTGTTTCCATCATTGCACTGATTAGTAATTACTTTTGCTCTTCATTTTGCCATCACTCCCTTCAAACATGGAATACATAAGCCTGAATTCTTTGAGATTTTTGCAATCAGTAGCCTTCTTCGGCTAACCGATCGCTTCATTAGGAATTTGAATTTCTTGTTTCTCCCTATTAACTCCGTTTCATCTTCAGGGGCCATCATCCAAAACACTAAGCATGTGCTTTTCCTTTGAAACTTTTTGCTGTTGTTAAAATTCTATTCAGCGAGGACGCGTAGAATCCGTAGCTAAGTGTGTAACACGTGAATCAGAGATTGAAAAGTTGATGCCCTTACAACTTTTTTCTCCATATTTTGCCAATATATGTGGTATTCTTTATAGTGTATAATCCAACAGTGCCAACAGTAGACTGGGCATAAGCAGGCATTGTATCTTCTCTTAACAACAGTGTTGCTTAGTCACTACTGTTATCAATATTTGTAGGCATCTCGGGTAGTGTTGCAAGATGCAAGGGCCCCAGGATGTAACTGTTTTGTACTTTTCTACCTGTTTCTTACATTTTGAACGTTACATTTTGTTTAATTAATAGATTGAAATCCACGTTTATGAAGCATAACCACAACTCGCAATATGACCGAGTGTTAAGAGTATCATTTCACTCCATAACGAAATAAACTTGGTAACCATACAGTAGCCATTTTTGACATTTGGATTTGCCATATTGACACTACCGACAGTGAGTGAACAGAGAAGGATATTTGAAAAACCTACAAAGAGCGACCAACACTAATTTTCGATTGCTGCCAAAAATAACGAGGTATTGTTCCAGTAGAAGTGTACAGTTCTTAATGTACAGTCCCAAACTGAATGTCGAGGCAGTTTCAGACAGAATTACGAACATGCTCTTGACTTTGTACTTTCATAAATATGGCTTTTCACGGAACAGTAAACTCTTGTATGGATTTAAAGTTGAACTAAATGAAAATGAATTTTGTTTTCAAAAATATCAAGCAGTTGATTAAAAAGACAAAAGGGAATTTTTAAAGAAAACATTATAGATTCGTTATATGAATAGGCTACTTAAACTAAAAACGGAATATAATCATACACCAAAACATGAAAAAAGTACATATTTCCATTATAAAATATGATTTTACAAACATTTTTTTGGAGTTACAGTATTCGAGTTACTTTTCGAACTTTTATCAAAATCTCCCCACAAAATGTTGAAAGATATTGATTGCATGTTTGATTTATCCTTTTCTGTTACCTCAACTGATGCTTCTCTTTCAGCCTTCTGTTCAAATTAGTGTCTTTACTAACGAATTATGAATGAATTCAAATTTTGTTTTTGGAAAACACCGAATTTTTTTATTAAAATGTTAATTAAAAACCTTAATAAAACCTTTTAGAACTTGCGAAGACAATCTTCACAGTTCTAAATTGTTTTTAGATCTAAGATTTAAAAAAAACTACATTGAAAGTATAATTTCTACACTTCCATTTTCAAAATTTGCACGATTCGAGAGATCCATTAAAGTTCTTCCCATTCTTCCTCTTTAATTACATTTAAAGCATAACTTACTAAAGATAGAATTATAACAACAGCTTTTGTTTGCAAATTCTGTTAATTATATCAAATGTTTGAAACCACACGAAACAAGGAAGATGTTTGAAACCACACGAAGGAATGCTGCTGGAAGAGTAACAATGGGAAAATTATCGATAACAGTTGCTACTGTTTTACTCTCCATTTGGCATTCACTAAGAGTTTGGGAAAAATTAGAATACAGCTGAATATTTGTCCGAATAATCTAATATATAACTACACAATCTTCTTCATTAATATACTGAAGAACAACATTTACAGAACGTTGTTGATAGATGGGTGCTTTACACTAAACGAGTGGACGTCTCTTGCTGATTTTAAAGTTTTCTTTGAATTTCCCTACAATTTCATTATGTAATTTTGAAATTAAACTATGAGATATAAACTACCATCGCGTAAAGCAATAATTGAGACAAAGAAGTCCAACAAATATTCAAAATTATTTATCTTCTACTAGTGATACGGCATGTATTCTTTAACGATCGTTTTCCCAATTTATTGGGTTTTCGACAACGACATAGGACGAATTTCTCGTATATATTATTATATTATTTTAAAGAAGAATAAAACCAAACCGAATCCCTTACTTTAGGGATATATTCTTTACATAATTCGTAGCCCTACCTTATTTAATACCTAAAATTATAAAATTCACTTCAAATTACAGCCTTGTCTTTGCATATACACATAACAAGTATCGTGAGCAAATAATATCACCATCAAACTAACTCAAATATTTATAAAAATATAAAACCTGGAAAATATAATCGAAGAACCATTCCAACGATTCAGTTCCATAATCAGAAGTGACATGCCCTCTTCTAGACTTCATTATCTTTCCTATCTTGCCAGGTGTTAAAATTTATTACGCAAGATATTTGAATTTTAAGTAAAAAATAGAAAGAAATATATCATACTTTAACCATGTCGACATTAATTCAAGGGATTTATAGATATTACCGCCATTCCTGTTTACGATTACGTTTAACTCGTCACTACATGGCAGCAATAGTGGATCTGAAGAAGGACTAAAGAGGATTAAGCCCTCCCTATTGACACAAATAAATAAATTAAATTTATTTGTTCGAGCTTCAAAATGTTTTTAAAAACATTTATAGTGGTAAATATGGTTTATCGGACCATGCTCAATACAATCATCGCATAGGAGTTAATGAAAAACGTACTGTACAGTACTTATTAATTTCGCGCAGAGTTGCCAACTTTCTTGTACCAAAAAAGGTACTGTACATTGCACGGGCATTTACAATGGAGTACATTTATATAAAAAAACTTCCTATAAATATTTTTCGACTAAATTATGAAATATTAAATAGATGATTTTAATAGGGACTTTAAAGCCCTATTTATTATTGCCGAATGTTGGCAACGCCATCCTAATCGCCAGTCCCTAAATTTTACTTGCTTACCAGACTAATAACACTGTAGTATATTTCTCTTACTGTTACTGCAGTGAGTGCTAAAGACGAAACTATTACTTTAGAAGAGAAAAATAAAATATAGAAACGTCGACTGCTACAGATAATAAAAGTAAAATGGCACAGAAACAATTCAAATTGTACTCAAAAGGAAGATATTGATAAAAGAAAAAATGGAGGACAATACAGTTCAATGGTGGATTGTCCTCCATTCCATACTGCTAGATTCTCTACTTTATGGCAGCCAGATATTTTTCTTTCAAATTAAAGATTAATAAAAATAAACAAACAAGGCTAAGAATTATTTAAAATCAGATTAGAAATGTACCAGAAATCCGGTCCACCCGGAATTTGCAACATTGTTCCGGTTCCGGTTTCGGCCGGATCCGATGAGTTCCGGTCGGAAGTGCTCATTTTATTTCTATCCCAAACTTTCCAAGAACTTAATATTTATTTATAATTTATTAAAAAGTCTCAGTAGAGTTTTCTTTCCGCTTAATATTCATAAATTTACGTAAAACGGGTCTTTACTTCGTTTAACGTAAATTTGCAATATTCAGTAATGAACAAAATTCATAAAGTAATGCAAAACAGCGCTGCATGTGCGGCCATTTTGTTGCGCTAGATCTTCAAAGAAAAATAAAAGTGCGAAAAGGACCATTTAAAAAGTGAATTTAGTGAAAAGTGGCGTAATCCAAGGTCTGCTACGATACACAGTATGTATTATTTGTACAGCGTCATTTAGGGCCGTACGGTAACTTTTAATTCTAACTCTTAATCTTTGCTCCTGACCAAGTTAGAGTTAAAAGGCAACCAATTACCATTTACTTTATTTTTTAGTACGAGAACGCTTATTGGTTCATTTCCAAAACTAAAGCTTGGCTTCCGCATTTTCTATACTCTATTACCAGAAAATATTCCGGAAACAGAAATCGGAAAGAGAAACGTAATGCCACTTCTCGTTTAGAAATTTTGGATCGGACGGATTCCGAACGGAAATAACGGGTTGTAAAATATTTCTACTTTTCTATTTACGTTATGCATTCCGTTTTCACATTGCACCAATTGAAAAGCGATATTTTGATGACGTAACTTTTTCTAATTGCTGGCAACACTTCAATATTTAAAAATTTTTAAATTAAATAGCGGAAGGAGAGGTTAAAATAATTTTTTTTTTAAATTTTTCCCTAATAAACGAAAATTTCGTATTGATGAGAGGCAACATTACCAAAGAATATATATTTTTGTTATTATTTCTGTTATTGCTCAATAGCTGAGAAATTCCTGCTCATTTTCAGGTGTATGTAAGAACAAAAACGGAATGAAACGGAAACGGATTTTTTTCTATGATTCTGTTTCTGATAATTCTGGTTTCTAGTGGCGTGGAAACGAAGCGTAACTCTCGACTTTCACTGTAAATACGGACATTAAGAACTAATAGCAATTGCTACAAACTACAGTAGCAAAATACAATAAAAACAGCATTACATCATCTCACATTTAATACAATTTAAATAAGATTAAATCTGTTTAATACTTTATTACGGCGAAAAAAGCATAATATAAACGATTATAAAGGAATTTTTTCATTACAGAAAGTCTTTTCCGATTAAAATTCTTTAAATATTTCTGGATGATGTACAGTACAGTACATGTTTATGCTTTTCAATTTAATGTAGTATGGCTAATCTGATATACATCGCATCATTAACGTATATATCCGACAACAAATTTTATAATTAAATCTATAATTAAATAAATAATTCCCGATAAGGCAGGTATTTAAGACAAGATTAAATTCCATTTAAGCATAGGTAAAATGATTTCGTACACTCTGCGATGGTCTGTAACAATGTTTCTTCTACATTTTTTCTCGAGTTAATGAGGCCATTTTTTGGCATATTTCTACTTTAATTTTGTCGAATATTAAATTTTATAAATGATTAATTAGCGTTGGAAGGGGTAACGTGTCTCACGCTATTTGGTGTGTTTAGCGGGGGCAAAATCAAATAAGAATGTCAGTCTTACTCACTTTGCTGAAAAGATTTGGAGAATGATTGATTCAGTTTAATGGCGGTACAATAAATTTCGTGAAAGAAACTCGATCGAGTTGAAATTTTCAGCAAACTTAACTACTTTATTTTAAAATTTCACTGAAATTTAATTAAGTTTCGCATAAATCACTTTACGAATTCATAATTTACACGTTGCGAGTTTAATGGATAATGTAAGAAATGTCACGACTTTCTCAAGCGATGGATCGCGATCAAAGTAATTAGGAAAGAGTTAAATTGTGCTAACATTTAGAAAATTAAACGTTCAATATTTTAAATTTCAATATAACTAAAATTTGCATAAATCATCTTCCTACCCGAACTTACACGTTGTAAGTTTAACGGACAAAATAAGAGGATTGGACAAAGTAACGGACAAAATAAGAGGGTGAAGACAAAGAACACACGAGCGATCTGCCATATTTAGGTGCAAGACACGATGGAAGGCCAGAAAATTCCACATGCCATCCCTTCGGTGAGGCGCGAACCCACGATCAACAACCATAAAACCCCGAGTGTATACTCGGGGTTTTATCATTCAGCAGGAAGGAGAAAGAACTTCCAAATAAAAAATGACATGCACCTAAGAACTTGAAAAGGATAAGGATAATATAGATGATAAAATTACTGATCGTGTAATAATTTATGCAATTTTTAATTTTAAATCTAAGTTGTGCTAAATTTATTCAAAATATAAACTCAACATAGGCTCTTTCACGAAAACTTTTATGGAGAACAGCATCACTCCTCATTTTACAAAGTCCTAAAACACGATAAAATCTTGTTTTTCCGTGCTGAATTATTCAAATATCGCCAGATATTATTCATTTTTATTAGAACATAATTAAATTTTAGCAATAATTAAACTGAAAATGCTAATTTAATTGAAACTACGTACGAAAGGAAACTAATTTAAATACTTGTAAATATTATCCAGTTGATCATCTCTATAAATAGTTAAGTTTATTCTATGTGAAATTTAAGACTTTGTTTTTTAAAGATACAAAGGAAAAAATAGTAATAAAAATAAATATCTTATCAACATAACTTCAAATTTTGACGTTAAAAAAAGTAATTGCATAATTAATTTAGACGCATATGTAGACGACCCGAAAGTCGTTTAACAGTTACAGATCCCGAATTGCTGGTCTACTCACACACGTTAATAATATTTTCCCACCAATTCTGTAAAAGAAAAAGACGTTCTTCCGAACTAAATTTGCGTATTCATATTCACAAGTGTCTCTGAATGTAGTTAATTGACCTGTAAGCCATCCTGTTTTAAATTAATATCTTCTTAATACGGAAAAATTACATAATTTCTACACGGTCAGCTTATTGGAATTGGATTGTTTACATTTATATAAATGATTATTCATTTAAACTGAATATATATATATATATTTTTTTTTAAATTTCAAATATTNTTATGAATTTAAGTTTATATAATTTCATGGAGGGCAATTTTTATTTTTTTTCTCCCCTTCTTCCAATGGAGAATGAGGTGAAGTACGTGATGACAATAATATTAACTGCTCAAATACACGTGACATCCTCTCACAATATACGACATGAACTCTGGAAGCTGCACGCCATCTTTCGGTTAGTATGTAATAAATTTGAAAAAAAAAAGAAAGTAAATAAGATTTTGTAGGTTTAAAGAATAACCAAACATCTCATCGAATACGACAACCGAGGCACTTAATAAATAGATTTTTCTTAAATGATTTAAATATTTTATAAACTGCATTTTTAAACAATACTTTATTTGTTTACCCAAAATGAAAACAATCAAATGATGTTTTACTAAAATACCATTTAACATATTGATTTAGGCTGGAGAATATAATTGCTCGAAGATATATTTCACTGAAGCAAGAATAATCGTTATCTTGAATATTTAGATATTTACTCCATTAAATATGTATGAATAAACAATCTAATCGATAAGCAATACGTTTAATGTATGAACTAAACTAGAAAATCATCTCCAGTGTTCATCATAGGTTAGAAAATCATCCCATAATCATCAGATTGCGAAATCATTTTCAAAAATCGTCATCAGATGACAATTTAAATTTGTAACGTGAGGACAGTCACCGAAAATAAATTTTAATCTAATTACGGTCGCTAAAGGTGATCGGTAATAGGTTCGTATATCAAACGCATTGCTGGTCGATACAGGTTGTTTATTAATACACATTTAAGAATAATAATGATTACAAAACTGACTCAAACAATACAAAACGGCTAATTACATAAATCCAACTGTTGCGGGGAAAAATGTACAGAGAACTTATTTTCAAAATAACCGATTTACCCATCAGATAAATTTTTCCATTGTGCAAAATTGGCTCGCTAAATGACTAGAAAATTCGGTAATTTATATTCCCGCTTATCTTGTATAATAATAAAGACAGGATTCAATTAATTTACCCTTCACTTATCGAAATTTCCAAATAGTTTAACATAGAAACCCTTCTTATGTTTGCCCACCAGTGACCGAGTGGATAAAAAATTAGAAGAAAAAAAAACGAACACCGGTAGTTAGTTGATCGTGGCCTCGTCAGTGGACTGGCCACGTGAAGTTTTCGTGTTTTCTTCACGTGTCTAACACCTGAATAAGGGCCAGTTTCCCATAGAAGATCTTCCAGGAGGCATTCCCCCTTAGCAGATCGCCCAAACTATATCCTTCGTGATGACAGGTCTATCAGAGTAATTTGTGCCCTTTTCTATTTTGAATAGCTGTGAGAATTTTAAAGTTAAGCCGCTTCAATCGCTGTGTTTAGTGTTGTACAGTACATGCAACACGTGACGTTTTATAAAAGAAAAGAACACTTCTTGCTAATTCCGATTTCATCCACGTCATCAACTTTGACCCCAAAAAGAGAGAAGTCAAAGGTGAATTCTATCTAGCAGATAAATGTTAATGGGAAGGGGTGAAGTAAGTACTAACATGAAGCCTGCACACTATTGAATGACATCCGTTACATTAAGACAGGAGCGCCTACTGGTGGAATGTTCGGTATTTTAATGAACAGTCAAAGAGATAAGTATCTCTTGGCTAAAATGTCCTTTCGCTACTTATTTAACTATTTCGAATAAGAATTTTCTAAATGATAAATAAGGTCAGACAATCTTACGAACGTGGAGCTAACTCTCCTAATTACACTTCCATAATTTCTATACAAATGGGTGCAGGAAAGTAGCCCTTCGCTCTGATGACCAAGCTATTATCTACTTTTAAAATAAAACATTTTTATTAAATTTAATTCATTAAAAAATTATTTAAAATGTAATTTTTAATAAAATATTTCTAAAAGTGTAATTTATACATTAAACCTGTTCAAGACGGGCCCTGCATAAAACGGAAACCTGCCTAAACGGAAAAAACTCTTCGAAATGGAGCGATTTTCTTAATTAAAAAAAACCTGTTCAAAACGGAAAAAATATTCGTAGCGTGAAATTCCGGTTTACACAGGTTTTATTGTATGAATGTTGTGTGAAACATTAGATTTAAGACGAATATTTTTTAACTAAAAGAATTAAGAAATAATTTTTTTTTCTATAAAAATGGAAGCATGAGAAATGAAAAATCGAATTATGTACAAAAATATTTTGTAGCAATAATTTCTGTAACGTTATTTTTTATATTTATGGTGCGCTTTCCGTTCTTTCAAAAAAGAAAGTTGGTCCATTGCAGAGATCATTATTTTCACATGATTTGTTTATAAATTCATCCTCCTTTTTAAAAATCTTTTATTCGGAAACGAGAGATTTTACTCTTTAATGATCAAGTTTATTATATAAAAATTTTTAAACATGATGTGAAATGCTTGTAAAAAATGAGCTTTACAACAGCTATGCCTCTAGATAGTAAGTTTTACACGGATTACGCTTCTAGAAAGGTGGGATTTACACCAATTATGCCTCTAGACAGTGAGCTTTACACAAGTTATGCCTCTATATAGTGGGTTTTACACAAGTTGTGCCTCTAGAAAGATGGGGTTTACATTAACTTTGNATTTATATAAATTCCCCCTCTAAAGCTTTCAATGCTTAACACAAACCAAGACACCACTCATTATATAAAGCTAATTTTAACATTTAAGTGTAAGAATTTAAGGTTAGAGTTCATATGCAAATAACAGAATTAAATTAGAATATCTGGCATATATAAATTACCATAAATTATTTAAGTATAATCTAAAACACGTGAATATAACAGATTTTAACACGAAACACGCTTAATTCGGAAGCGAAATTTGCTATTTTAGACATAAAAAATCATTTTTAACACTAATACATTAATTAGAACAGGCATACAGACGTGCCCACAGATTTTATTTTAGGAAATTCGTGAGAGAAAGAGGAAATTTAATCGAAGCGAAATTCTCTCTATTGGCGCATCACGCAGGTCCTTATTTTAAAATTGTTATTTAATATTTTATTAATAACGAATTTAACAAAAATCTCAGCACTGTTTTATTATTAAATATTTAGTTAAAATGTTTAAAAATATGATTTATTCCATCATAACAAATAGCTTACAAGTTATGCTATTCATAAAAATGTGTCGAAGGGAGGAGGAAGAGAGAAAGAGGAAAAAAGTCAGTAAAAATAACATCAGAGAACGGACAAACGATGAATATACTGTTAGGAACAAGCAAGGAGAATAAGAATTTTGCTGTATTTTATGTCGGTGCCATCCATCATGTTACAAACTGTCAACAGAAAGCGTTGATGCGTCAATAGAAGTTGGGAGATCTCACAAAGAAAGAAGGGAAGAAAAAAAAAATGCCCCATTGTAAAATACACGAAACCATTGTAATAATTTAAGATTTGTAATTCAAGAAAAGATACATGAAATGACAAGAAATCCCCTTTTTTTCTGCAAAAAATCCCTCCTATCAGCTGGAAAATATTCAAATATTTATCCGGAAGTGGGTTGAAAAATATATAAATAAATATATTGGAATCACTGCTCAGACCTTGACTGGCTGACTTTACTCTTTACTCTTTTTGTTTTTTTAATTATTATTTAATTTAAGAGCTAAATCTATACAATTTATTGGGTTCCATTTTAAAATGCCCTTATATATAATAATCACGAAAAAATTCGAGTTATCTTACCTGATTCTACTGATGAAATTGCGACTTCAGCACAAGATCAATCTGAAATTAGAGCAAGAAGATATTTTAAATGTGTTTAAAAACAATAAAAATTTCTGCAAGATAAGGTAAAATTTTAGCAACACGCCAAGTACGGTATATTGTACTGCAGCTCGAAAAACAGCGTGCGTTTGTCTATACGTAGGAGTATGTATAAAATACAAGAGGTCATTCTACTGTTGAAGAACAGCAACACTAAGTTAACTTACCCACTGCACAAAAACAAACGAAGACTTTTAGTGCTTTCCAGCATCAACAGCACTCGATTATGAACGGCTGTTGTCTCTTTGGACGAGTGTCGAAACATGTGACGTATAACCACGTGCGCAGGAGTTGGAACGGAAAAGTCCATTCCCTTCAGCGGGATCAGGAATAAAGGGGAGAGAGTACAGATTTAATTAAAACCGAAATTTTCTGGTTTTTTTTTCTTTTTTTTTCTGTGCTTTCTACTTATATATATATTTCTGTCAACATACGAGGAAGTTTTATTCTTTCTTACTTATCAAATTTTTAAATGTAAGTTATGTATTAAAGGTAGAGGTTACCTTAACTAAGACTCTTGTAATATTTTATAATACCTTTGCAATTTAATTAGATAATTCCAAATTTTTGTAACTTAGAAATCGATCTCTTGTTTCAGATACTTTTTTTTTTATCCCGTTTTGTTTCCTATTCCCCTTCTCGACACAATATTTAATTTCTTTTCTAAATTAAAGTGAGAAATTAATAAAGGAAAATGTTTAAGTTGTTTTTCTTTCTTTATTTTTATTAAAACATATTTTTAATTATCCGGTAAGTTTTATTCGTGTGTTGAAAATGTTTATTTAATAATTATTTTATGTAATAATTACTTTGTTTATTATTACAGTTAAATATTACATAGAATATTTTATAATTAATTTAAAGTATTCGACTTAAATTAGGTAAAAATTATCGTATACAGTAATTTTTTAAATATATTTACAAGTATTTGTAAATTTCCTTATACTTAAAGCAACTAGCACACCCAGGATTTTGAGAATTTGGGTGCTGCTCAAGGCATATTAGGGGAGAGCAAAGGCACGTGTTCTTTTTTTTTTCGCAGAATTTTACTCACTTACCTTACCTAAGATTAGGTAACTAAAGTCACGCGATGTGTATTATTGCATTTATTTTATGGTAAAAAATCTGATTGCTTTAGAATCACGAGGCTGGTTACGCCCCTGCTTAAAGCAGTTGTTATTTTTAAGTACCTTAATAATTCATTTCTCTACGGTAATCATAATTGTGTACAGTACTGTACAACTGCACTGTATTCATCACTATTGGTGTGTAATTTAAAACTGAATTTGTATTGTTCGTCCTGTATAAAGTAACTACTTAAAGTACTTATACGGAAGGACGAATGGAAAGAAGGCCTCCGGGTTCAAATCCAAGCAAGATACTGCTCCCATTGCGGGTCTTCAAAACCCACGATAGAGTATGAAAAAGGCCCACTTAGTGCCCACAGGGTGGGAGGAGTTAAGACAAAAGCACATAAATATACAATATAAAGCATTTTATAAAACATAAATATCACACAATGCCTTTAATTTAAAACAGGTATTTAAAGTGTACTGTACGTATTATACAGGCATTTAATTATATGTAAACAAAGGTAAGAACTACAATTATTTTTATCTTTTAAAGTTTACCTGTAACGTAATTTCTTTTGTTTTTAATTCTACACGAAATTAAAATATTAACAACAATATAAAAGGAATTTTATGTTCATAAATAAATGGCAATAACACAATCTGTACTTAGCAATAAATATGCTCGATTTATTGCAGCCATTAATTAAATAATGCGTGAATTTTTGTATAAGAGTGTATTTACTTTACACTCTTAACTCATCACTCGCCCGTTAGATAATAAAGATTAGTAGCTAAATGATGATGCAAATAAAATAAAATACATTAAAATACAAACATTTCCTTTTCACAAATGCAAATTTTTTTTTAATTTATGATGTAATTTTATCCTTATTTTACTTTCTTTTCGATTTTGTACACTTATTTTGAAGCTTAATAACTCACATGCCTGTTGTCAAAAATTTCTGAAATTTTGCAGGGAGGTTTGAATATTAGGGGGAAATATTTGCAGAAATTTTCAGGAAAATCGGACTATCGATTTGGGAGATATGGCTCCTTAATATCTCTCGACCCAATCTGAAGACTTAGAAGATAATGGTAGCAATTACCGTATTAGGGATAAAAACAAATAAAGGATGCATGGAAAGTCTAGCAACAACGTTGCTAGCTTTTATTTTATATTGAATATCCGCATCTATACTTATTGTAATGTATTTTTCCACGTGGAATGTTTCCATGCTAACAATTAGAATGTTGCAGTAAATGCTCCGAATACATTTGAGATAAGGAAAAGAATCTTTCGAATGGTAACCATTTGGTCGAATTGTTTCGCTTTTCTTTAAAAATATTCTCATTTTTATGAGCAATTTAATAGTTTTACTTTCTTAAATAATGTTTAAAAATAAGGAAAGAAAGTGAAATATACGTGTATAAGTCGTTTACACTCTTTTATATAAAAGTAAGTTATATTATATGTAAAATAGCAATTTTTCACTAAACTTTAAAATGTATTCCGCTAATGGATTTTATGGTTATTGATTCGAAAACTTCTGCATAAATTTGGCAATAAATATAAGAATTTATATACAGTTCAACCTCTGAACGACGGCCAGGGACGTCGAGATATTAATGTGACGCCCGGAGGTGAAGTGGGCCTCTTTTGTTCTTAGTACAGGGCCCACAAACTTTTTCGGTCATCAGAATTTCTCGGTCTTTTATCAACTCTCTCTTATTATGTGCTTATATAGTTAATAATATTAATAAATGTCGGAACCATTAATTTTCGGGACTTTGGGGGCCTTTCTTAAGTGGGTCCTTTTTTTTTAACACGTGAAATAAGTAAAAATGTATTAAAATCTTTAACACTACTACTTATTATTTTTTATTAATGAAAATAATAATATTTTATAGAGGTGGTACTCATAAGGACCCTAAGTTTCCCGGAAAAATACCCAGCTCCTGGACCACCCACACTAAAGGGGACGTATAAAATGGCTGCTGTTCGGAGGTTATTTTATATGCATTTTGTCCAGAGAGAAAAAGTTTGCGAAAAAAATGGCTGCCGTTTAGAGGTGTCCGTTATTGGAGGTTCGATTTTATATAGGCCTATATTTTTAGTTGAAATCTTCTTCCACGAATCAATTTTAAGCATGAAAATCGTATTTTTCTAAGAAATTATCTTATTTTATCTTTCTAATTAGCAGATAAACTCCCTGATTAATTATAATTGTATAACAATAATCAATGAGAAGACATTTATCTTGTCGTTGATGTGACTGAGGATTTATTAATAAACTATTGCTGAAAACAAAGAATAATGACTGAATTTCTTAATTATTGACTAAAATTAAATTATTCGTAGAAGAACAATAGAATTTTATTAATGAAATTATGAAAAAATAATACTTTAAAACATTTATATTATTAATATAGGCTTACGAGATGACCGTAAAGGGTAGGTTTTCAGAGCCCTTTGTAAGATCTATTAAGAAAATCTCAACCAAATTTAGTATACGCACCGCCCTAAGTATGCGGTTTTAATTTTCAGAAATATTTTACTTAGAAATTTCACCGCTAGGGAAAATTTGGCGCCTCCGTCNCCCTCAAAAAATTAATATAATTGTTAGAATGCCTTACAGTTATAAAATTGTATATTTTCTGAGAAAATTTGCACTGAAAATAGTAGAAAATTAAAGGAATTTTAATATAAATATACCAGTTTTATTCGTTAAAAATTAATATGCAAAAAATAAAAAAATATAATAAAATAAAGTTAAGGAACTAAATAGCTGGTATCATATAAATTTGCAATAAATCTCCATACTTTTTGCCACTTTCTGAAAGTTTACTAAATAAATAATCAATTTAATGGAATTTATATATAAATCTTCCTAAAATTCTTCAAATAATTGACTTTAAAAAACATTAAAATACCACAAAGCATAAGTACCTTAGCTGAATTATGTAAGGTGTTTAATTACAAATTCTAACCTCATAATTTTAAATGGTATAAACTCTATTAAAACGTCACACGTTGCTTTATTCATTCGTAATAAATTTCCATCTTAAAATGCATACAAAAAATAAAGGAAAATGCAGAGTGCTTCCCAATGCAAATTTCCATAACTGAATTTGATAATTTGTAAAATTAACAAGCCAATTTGAATGAATGTTTGGTGGATAAATTCATAAAAAATCGATTATTCTTTTGCTTGATGATAAATTATATTCGATTCTTCTTTTAAATGTTAATGATCTGAAGAATAACAAACTTAAAAAAAAACCAAAAATAATAGCAATTTACCAGTTTATTCACTTTAAAAAAATTAAAATTGTCTTTTATAATTTAATTATACATTTAAAAATGCAGTTTTTGAGTAATTATGATTAAAAACATTTATATTTTAGGCATTTTTTAAGAGTAAATGACCTTATAACATTAATATAATGTTTGTATTTTTTGCATTTAAAAGTAATTTCTTACATAGAAAAACAAATTACTAATAAATTAAAGAAAAAAAGGGAATAAACTTTTTAATTTTTTTTAATTTAAAAATTGTTTTTTAAATATTAATAATAATAATATTGTGAAGTGTGGCTCCAGCAATTAAAATGATAAAACACTTTAATTATTCTCTAAAGTAGTAAAGAATTTTTTTAAAAAATTAATACATTTATTATCATGATTTATTTTATACAATTTATTGTAAGAATTTATATAATTTATTATAAGAACACAATTTTAATTGTGTTCTTAATAATAATAATGGTTAATAAAGAGAAAATCAACTAGTTTAATGCCTTTTTTTGAATTTAAAATTATAAAAAAATTCAATAAACTTACCCTAATTTTCAATAAAAGGTGTGCTAATAAGTTTGCATTTTATTAAAAAAATTGCAGAGAAATTAATTAATTTCTTTAGAAAGTGTAATAATAATCTTAAATTTAAACAAAAGGCAATGAACTAGATGATTTTTGATTAATTATTATTAACAATAACACAATTAAGATCTATAATAATTAATCAAAAATTGAGTAATTTAACCATAATCTTACATTTAAAAATTCATTAAATTTTCTCTAATTTCCAATAAAATTCAAGCTTATAAACACATTAGAAATTGGAATTTTAGAGAGAATTTAATGAATTTTTATAAAATGTGATCAAAAAATTTTTAATTATTGTATTTAACAATTTATTGGCATATTATTGTGTCTACTGAAGCAAAGTAAATTATCAAGTTGCATGATGCATACACACACAACACACAAAATCACTTTTAATGGATTTAATTACAAAATAAAATTTTGGAATATTAATTTTGAGGTCTCTAAATGGAGTAAATATTTAAATAATTGCACTTATTATCACTAAGTGATTTTATATTAATAAATAATGAGAAGAATGAGAGGTAACAAATATGCAAATGAAGCTACTTTGCAGTGAAAGAAGCATTACAGACCTGAAGATCTTTTAAAAAAAATTATTATTATTTAATTACCTCATTTATTATCTTAACATAAAAGAATTTATGCAAATATTTTGACATTTTAAATACTTTCTAATATATATTTTAATATAACAAATATGAGAATGATAAATAGTAACTGAAGCTTTTATATAAAGAAATTAAATCGATATTTATTCAAGAATATATATTTTTTAAATAAAAATATCCACAAAATATTGATCAATTATCGATTTATAGACTGCTATTTAATATTCTATATTTTTTAATATATTATTTATTTATTTATTTATTTTTTACACAATTGAACTTGGGTTAAATTTCTTTTCTGCTCTGCTTACACGAGGATAATTCAGACAATTAGGAGTATTTTTAAAAAATTCGGGATGGCATTTGTGTTTTGAGGACATCTGGTCATTCGTTAATATATCTTCGAGGCCGCCAAACCCACTCCAACTTCCGTTTATCTCTTGGAATATTCATAAATCTGGACTCTTCCCACGCACTTAAACATTCACACACGTTTAAATAAGNAAGCGAAATTCTCTCTATTGGCGCATCACGCAGGTTCTTATTTTAAAATTGTTATTTAATATTTTATTAATAACGAATTTAACAAAAATCTCAGCACTGTTTTATTATTAAATATTTAGTTAAAATGTTTAAAAATATGATTTATTCCATCATAACAAATAGCTTACAAGTTATGCTATTCATAAAAATGTGTCGAAGGGAGGAGGAAGAGAGAAAGAGGAAAAAAGTCAGTAAAAATAACATCAGAGAACGGACAAACGATGAATATACTGTTAGGAACAAGCAAGGAGAATAAGAATTTTGCTGTATTTTATGTCGGTGCCATCCATCATGTTACAAACTGTCAACAGAAAGCGTTGATGCGTCAATAGAAGTTGGGAGATCTCACAAAGAAAGAAGGGAAGAAAAAAAAAATGCCCCATTGTAAAATACACGAAACCATTGTAATAATTTAAGATTTGTAATTCAAGAAAAGATACATGAAATGACAAGAAATCCCCTTTTTTTCTGCAAAAAATCCCTCCTATCAGCTGGAAAATATTCAAATATTTATCCGGAAGTGGGTTGAAAAATATATAAATAAATATATTGGAATCACTGCTCAGACCTTGACTGGCTGACTTTACTCTTTACTCTTTTTGTTTTTTTAATTATTATTTAATTTAAGAGCTAAATCTATACAATTTATTGGGTTCCATTTTAAAATGCCCTTATATATAATAATCACGAAAAAATTCGAGTTATCTTACCTGATTCTACTGATGAAATTGCGACTTCAGCACAAGATCAATCTGAAATTAGAGCAAGAAGATATTTTAAATGTGTTTAAAAACAATAAAAATTTCTGCA
The DNA here is from genome assembly GCF_000671375.1 of Centruroides sculpturatus. Taxonomy (NCBI): domain Eukaryota; kingdom Metazoa; phylum Arthropoda; class Arachnida; order Scorpiones; family Buthidae; genus Centruroides; species Centruroides sculpturatus. The sequence continues at coordinate 114,368 of NW_019384745.1, read as the reverse complement.
AGATAAGGTAAAATTTTAGCAACACGCCAAGTACGGTATATTGTACTGCAGCTCGAAAAACAGCGTGCGTTTGTCTATACGTAGGAGTATGTATAAAATACAAGAGGTCATTCTACTGTTGAAGAACAGCAACACTAAGTTAACTTACCCACTGCACAAAAACAAACGAAGACTTTTAGTGCTTTCCAGCATCAACAGCACTCGATTATGAACGGCTGTTGTCTCTTTGGACGAGTGTCGAAACATGTGACGTATAACCACGTGCGCAGGAGTTGGAACGGAAAAGTCCATTCCCTTCAGCGGGATCAGGAATAAAGGGGAGAGAGTACAGATTTAATTAAAACCGAAATTTTCTGGTTTTTTTTTCTTTTTTTTTCTGTGCTTTCTACTTATATATATATTTCTGTCAACATACGAGGAAGTTTTATTCTTTCTTACTTATCAAATTTTTAAATGTAAGTTATGTATTAAAGGTAGAGGTTACCTTAACTAAGACTCTTGTAATATTTTATAATACCTTTGCAATTTAATTAGATAATTCCAAATTTTTGTAACTTAGAAATCGATCTCTTGTTTCAGATACTTTTTTTTTTATCCCGTTTTGTTTCCTATTCCCCTTCTCGACACAATATTTAATTTCTTTTCTAAATTAAAGTGAGAAATTAATAAAGGAAAATGTTTAAGTTGTTTTTCTTTCTTTATTTTTATTAAAACATATTTTTAATTATCCGGTAAGTTTTATTCGTGTGTTGAAAATGTTTATTTAATAATTATTTTATGTAATAATTACTTTGTTTATTATTACAGTTAAATATTACATAGAATATTTTATAATTAATTTAAAGTATTCGACTTAAATTAGGTAAAAATTATCGTATACAGTAATTTTTTAAATATATTTACAAGTATTTGTAAATTTCCTTATACTTAAAGCAACTAGCACACCCAGGATTTTGAGAATTTGGGTGCTGCTCAAGGCATATTAGGGGAGAGCAAAGGCACGTGTTCTTTTTTTTTTCGCAGAATTTTACTCACTTACCTTACCTAAGATTAGGTAACTAAAGTCACGCGATGTGTATTATTGCATTTATTTTATGGTAAAAAATCTGATTGCTTTAGAATCACGAGGCTGGTTACGCCCCTGCTTAAAGCAGTTGTTATTTTTAAGTACCTTAATAATTCATTTCTCTACGGTAATCATAATTGTGTACAGTACTGTACAACTGCACTGTATTCATCACTATTGGTGTGTAATTTAAAACTGAATTTGTATTGTTCGTCCTGTATAAAGTAACTACTTAAAGTACTTATACGGAAGGACGAATGGAAAGAAGGCCTCCGGGTTCAAATCCAAGCAAGATACTGCTCCCATTGCGGGTCTTCAAAACCCACGATAGAGTATGAAAAAGGCCCACTTAGTGCCCACAGGGTGGGAGGAGTTAAGACAAAAGCACATAAATATACAATATAAAGCATTTTATAAAACATAAATATCACACAATGCCTTTAATTTAAAACAGGTATTTAAAGTGTACTGTACGTATTATACAGGCATTTAATTATATGTAAACAAAGGTAAGAACTACAATTATTTTTATCTTTTAAAGTTTACCTGTAACGTAATTTCTTTTGTTTTTAATTCTACACGAAATTAAAATATTAACAACAATATAAAAGGAATTTTATGTTCATAAATAAATGGCAATAACACAATCTGTACTTAGCAATAAATATGCTCGATTTATTGCAGCCATTAATTAAATAATGCGTGAATTTTTGTATAAGAGTGTATTTACTTTACACTCTTAACTCATCACTCGCCCGTTAGATAATAAAGATTAGTAGCTAAATGATGATGCAAATAAAATAAAATACATTAAAATACAAACATTTCCTTTTCACAAATGCAAATTTTTTTTTAATTTATGATGTAATTTTATCCTTATTTTACTTTCTTTTCGATTTTGTACACTTATTTTGAAGCTTAATAACTCACATGCCTGTTGTCAAAAATTTCTGAAATTTTGCAGGGAGGTTTGAATATTAGGGGGAAATATTTGCAGAAATTTTCAGGAAAATCGGACTATCGATTTGGGAGATATGGCTCCTTAATATCTCTCGACCCAATCTGAAGACTTAGAAGATAATGGTAGCAATTACCGTATTAGGGATAAAAACAAATAAAGGATGCATGGAAAGTCTAGCAACAACGTTGCTAGCTTTTATTTTATATTGAATATCCGCATCTATACTTATTGTAATGTATTTTTCCACGTGGAATGTTTCCATGCTAACAATTAGAATGTTGCAGTAAATGCTCCGAATACATTTGAGATAAGGAAAAGAATCTTTCGAATGGTAACCATTTGGTCGAATTGTTTCGCTTTTCTTTAAAAATATTCTCATTTTTATGAGCAATTTAATAGTTTTACTTTCTTAAATAATGTTTAAAAATAAGGAAAGAAAGTGAAATATACGTGTATAAGTCGTTTACACTCTTTTATATAAAAGTAAGTTATATTATATGTAAAATAGCAATTTTTCACTAAACTTTAAAATGTATTCCGCTAATGGATTTTATGGTTATTGATTCGAAAACTTCTGCATAAATTTGGCAATAAATATAAGAATTTATATACAGTTCAACCTCTGAACGACGGCCAGGGACGTCGAGATATTAATGTGACGCCCGGAGGTGAAGTGGGCCTCTTTTGTTCTTAGTACAGGGCCCACAAACTTTTTCGGTCATCAGAATTTCTCGGTCTTTTATCAACTCTCTCTTATTATGTGCTTATATAGTTAATAATATTAATAAATGTCGGAACCATTAATTTTCGGGACTTTGGGGGCCTTTCTTAAGTGGGTCCTTTTTTTTTAACACGTGAAATAAGTAAAAATGTATTAAAATCTTTAACACTACTACTTATTATTTTTTATTAATGAAAATAATAATATTTTATAGAGGTGGTACTCATAAGGACCCTAAGTTTCCCGGAAAAATACCCAGCTCCTGGACCACCCACACTAAAGGGGACGTATAAAATGGCTGCTGTTCGGAGGTTATTTTATATGCATTTTGTCCAGAGAGAAAAAGTTTGCGAAAAAAATGGCTGCCGTTTAGAGGTGTCCGTTATTGGAGGTTCGATTTTATATAGGCCTATATTTTTAGTTGAAATCTTCTTCCACGAATCAATTTTAAGCATGAAAATCGTATTTTTCTAAGAAATTATCTTATTTTATCTTTCTAATTAGCAGATAAACTCCCTGATTAATTATAATTGTATAACAATAATCAATGAGAAGACATTTATCTTGTCGTTGATGTGACTGAGGATTTATTAATAAACTATTGCTGAAAACAAAGAATAATGACTGAATTTCTTAATTATTGACTAAAATTAAATTATTCGTAGAAGAACAATAGAATTTTATTAATGAAATTATGAAAAAATAATACTTTAAAACATTTATATTATTAATATAGGCTTACGAGATGACCGTAAAGGGTAGGTTTTCAGAGCCCTTTGTAAGATCTATTAAGAAAATCTCAACCAAATTTAGTATACGCACCGCCCTAAGTATGCGGTTTTAATTTTCAGAAATATTTTACTTAGAAATTTCACCGCTAGGGAAAATTTGGCGCCTCCGTCTTCTTAATGCGCATGTTACGTACGTTTTTTAACGAATTTCTGGCTTGCCGTTTCTTTAATGTAAGAGTTTAAAAAATTAACCTCGTTAGAAAACGTACTCATTAAGCTCTTTATGCTAGCATTAAGAGGACGTCAGCACCAATTTCGCCCTAGTGGCTGAATTTTGAAGTAAACATATTTTTCCGAAAATCGAAACAGTATATTCAGGACAGTATTTATAGCAAATTTGGTGGAAATTTGCAGAATAGTTCTTCCTATAAACAGCTCTGAACATCTCTGTAAAATAATTTATTTTAATTAAAATTTAATGAAATTTCGTCAGCACTTTCAGCAATTTAAATTTAAAAAATACATTAAAAAATTATTTTTTTAATTTATTAAAACCTTTAAAAATTTATATTAAATCTAGTCCATAGTACATCAAGGAAAGGAAGTTAAAGTTTGATATAATATTTACATTTTGTTGTAAAATAGCCATAAAATGGATGCTGTAAAACTTTATTATGATCCTTGGAGCCTCGAGAGACGAATTGAACATTCCAAATTTTGGAAAATATTTCATTCAGGAAGATATTCTATTATCGAAAATCATTTTATTGACTTTAATACGTCACTCAAATGGGTTATACAAGGAAAAATACTATTATTACTATTATTAATTTTAATATTTTATGAAATTTAAAGTATTTTATATATAATTTTATATTATTTTTAAATATTAAAATAGGGATGCATTTAAATCATTATATTAAAAAATCGCAATGTTTTTACAGGAATATCTTTAAAAATTTCACTACTGAACTGAAGACCTATAATTCTCATCTCATCCGGCTGTCTGTCCGTTCTTCCTTCCTTAATCTAGAGTTAGATAAACGAAAATCGAGATCCCAATTAAGCACGTGACTTTCGCTCTGGACCGGAAGTCAGGTGCTTTTTTAAATGAAAAAAATATGATTATAAATTGTATAAAATGGCGGTTTAAAATATCATTTTCGCTTCGTATGTAAATCAAAATTATATATTTATAGACTTAGTAAACTCTTTTAAAATATTGTAAAGACTATTTGTATTTATATTTTATACCTATTATTTTATTAAATTAATTACAATGCTGTAAATGTGCAGTGAAGTACGTTAAGTACGTTTTAAAATGGAATATAAAAGGAATATTTTGTGAAAATTTAATACTTAAGTTATCTATTATTTTATAATTTTTAACTTTTTAACTTCTATGCTGCATTAACTATGCACAATGCTTATTAATTAATAGGTGAGGTGTGCATAATACTTCATAGATCCAACGTTTCATTGTCGTCCTCCCAAAAAAGTAAGGCATTTTATGATGTTAATGCTTAGTAAATTAATATTTGGAAGAATTATTTTTATGTATGGAAAATCAATTGGTAAATGTATTGTTTAAAATCTTTCTTGTGACGTTTTATTTCAAAATTAAAGTAAAATGACATCGTAATAATTCTCTATTAAAAGCACGAATCTGCATGCAGTATTTTACATAGGAATTTCATATATGGCTCATGTTCAGTGTTACCTAGAGACACGCGAGCCCTGTGAGTTCCCTTACTTCTTATATACTCTAGAAAAATTTCTGGTATTTAAGTGACGAAATTTAGTTTTATTTGACTTAAAATTATGAAAATGCGATGAAATTTATAAATATTTAAGGTCCCTTCAAGGGTGAGACAATTTGCATCCACTGTCCCCTCTCAGCGGCTTAACTTATATTTATATCAAGATTAATGCTTCACGAAATCCAAAAATAAATGATTTTGATACAGTTTTTACATTATAACCATTTACACGTTAAATATAAGGATCATTAAGGGGGAATTTTATTAATTAAAACAGTTAGAAATTAAATTTAAAAAAATAGAATATCGATAGAAATATAGGCTATATATATAGGCTATGTAGGGTGGCCTATAAATCACATGATTCACTTTGCTTTACGAACCCTCAGCTATCTCGTTTTAACAGTTCATACAATAACAGTAAAGTACATCTCAGTTAATTGACTTTTGGGTCACCCTGTATAAAAATTGTAATGTGTAGCAGTGCATTATGGTCTGTATTGTATGTGGGATGGTCAGCGTTTCATCCCATGCTGATATTCTCTTCTAAATTCAGTTTTATAGCTAAGAAGAAAATTATATATATATATATTTAAATTCAGTCTTTGATTTTATATAAATAAATATATATTTTTTCTTTGGAAATTTTATCCTGTAGAAAGCTTTAATCAAGCAAAAAGTAATCGAGTAGAGAGTAATTGAACTAATAGTAATTGTATGACTTTCTAATGGATGACTTTCTAATACATTGAAGATAAAGTCTAATGTATGCTAACGGATAAAACTTTGATATTTTGTTATAAAAAAAGTAATTTAAAATGTAATGAATGGATATAAAAATAAAAATATAATAAAATTAATATTTCATAAATGTATATTACAAATAGGATAAAAGAAAATTGAATTTGTAATAGAGAAAAATTGAATAACAGTAAGAAAATATATATATAAGCATAATTTACATATGTTGATGTCTAAATGCAGAAAATATTTATTTATTAATTTAAAAAATGCTTAATGAGTGTTATAAATTAATTCACCCTTTCAATATTTTCTATACAATTTCTTAACTAAAATATTCGAAATCTTATGTTAATTAATATTTTGACCTCATCCTGTATAATTAATTGTATACAGGATGAGATAAAAGATTGCTTAGCACCCTTAAAAAATCGAACTGAGCTGGAAAGGGGAAATTTTGGCATGATAGAAATATATTATGCCACCCGGTTGACAAACAAAAATGGTAGCCTCATAGACGTAACTTAGAAACATGTCATGCCTAGGGGTTACCACTTTTGTGTCATATCTTGGGGTTACTACTTTTGTCTGTCAACTGTGTGGCATAACATGTATCTATCATATCTGTCCAACAAAGTTCGGTGTTATAAGGGTGTTAATCAAATTTTCACTTACCTTGACATTAAATATTGTTGCTATTCCCTCAAAGTTTACCATTTATAATACTTTAATCTAGTAAAAAAAAAGTGAATAGAAAGTAACTAAACTATTCCTTTATTATAAAAAATACTTCATAATTATCAGAAATTCTTTCAATAATTTCCGAAGAGTACAAAAATCATTAATTTCTTTATATTTTCTTTTAAAAAATTTGATACAGTTAAAACTGTCAACGGCAACTGACGAAAACAGAAAAAATGGCCGCTGTTTAGAGGTGACATTTGTTGTGTGGTGTCCTCTATTAAAGGTTCGACCGTATATATTTTAATAAGCATAAAACTTTGAATAATGTCACGAAACGAAGTGAATAGAAATGAATCGAAGTAGAAGTAATTGCGTTACTGTAATTTATAATCATAAATTAATTCACCCTCTATAAAGAGTAGAAAGAGTACCCTTACTTTCTATACTTTTCTAAACAAAATTGTTCGAAAATTTATGCTAATTAAAATATATATTAACTTGTCAGGAAGGTGTCGAGTTTTGAAAGAGATCGTGGAAAGAACATTTATTATTCGAGGAGGACAAAACACTGTAAAATGCATCCACCCTCTATATATTTTTTCTGCCAGATACTGTCACTTTAAAAGAGTTGACATTCTGAAAGGGATATCAAATGGAACAGGCCCTACGTGAACTGATTTAAAATACTGATATGTTTTTATATCAAAGTAAACAACGAATAATAAGGAAAAATACACCTCTCTTTATGCTGTATGTCAAACTTCCCCCTTCTTTCCCCCTGTCATATTTTTAATTGACAGGTACATTACTCCTTAAATACTATTTCATTAAAATCAAATATACTATAAAATATTTTTAATTTAAATTAAATTTATTATTTTATAATGTAGAAATTTCGGAGTGTTAAATTAAATGGGTTCGTTTTATTTCATGTTATTCTAAGGTTATTATCAGTGATGCTCGTGGGTCTTTGAGATCATTGACGAAATTTTTTGGCCTCCAATGTTTATTTTGTTTAGAATCCCGAATTGTACGTTCTATATTTAAATGTGTCTTTTTTCTAAATTATAGTTAATAATAATCAGGAGCATTTTTAACTTGAAATAGTCACACTTCCCACCAGTGGTCGAATTTGTATGATAAAGACACCGAACACTGGTTGCGGGTTTGCACCTCACTAACGAGCTGTCCACGTAGAGTTTTATGGGTATGCCTAGCACTTAAATAGGGACCAGTTTCTCGTAGAATTTGCTAAGAAAGGATGAGCTTACCACGAAGTTTTTCAGGTTTTTCACGTATCATACACTTAAATAGGGACCAATTTCTGTCCCTATTTAGGTGTTAGATACTGAATCTGTCCCTTAACAGGTAGTGCATACATTGCATTGTCTTACCCTGTATTGGGATTCTCCTAGAATTAGATGTCTTTGTACGCTATAACACACCATCGCCCATTATCTTCTTTGTTGAATTTAAGGAAGAGCGCTCATGTATTTCACTTTACTGAAAAGATTACATACTTTAAAATATAAACCTTAAACTAATGTAAATTGATTTCGTTGATAGAAAAATGCATTTTCTAGGAGACAATATCAAAAGTTTTATAGAGTCTTTGCAGCAGAATGAAGATACCATCAGCTTTATCATATTACGTTGTATCGGATTTCTGACACGAAAACGCTCTCGAAGAAGGGAATAAACACTGTCATTTTTACAACACGATTGTATTGACCACATTAAAAAGATTGAAGAAAAATTTTGGACATTGTAAGGATTACTGGATCAAGTGATATACTTTTTGATCATCAATACAACAGGAAAAAAATCTATAGAACCGAGAACAGGCAAAAATTACTGTAAGCAAAAATTTAATTTCCACTGAAAAAGCTAAAATTCTTCTTTAAAAATCATAAATCATTGCCTCTAATTTATTATATACGTAAATATTTTGTTTTTCATAAAACAACATTAAGCTAATCGAGCATAATAACAGACAATTATTGTCTAAAGTATCCCAATTACATAAATGAATGAAAGGGAAAGTATTTTAAGCGAATTCTTCCTTAATTAAAATATAAGTAACTGTTAATTTAGTTAAAATTATTTAAGAAAATTTAATTATTTTACATTAAATTTAACGCGCCGCACCCGAAAATGTGCAAATTCGCAGTATATATTCATCTCGTCACTTTACTAAATTGAAAAATGAAATCTGTTGAATTAATACTTTATGCTTAATTATTTTTTATATACTTCATTTACTATTAAATATATATATATAAGCAATACTTTGCCATTAAATTTTCAATACAGTGGCATGATTTTTAACATAAATAATTTAAATAATCCTTAATTATATTTAGATTTATCTATATAGCGCAGTCAAACCTCTGAACAACAGCCACTGAAGAAAACCGACTGCTGTTAGCGGGTTATTTTGTATGTATTTTTGTTCTAAAAAGTTTATGAAAAATTGTCGTTATTGGAAGATGGCCGTTATTAAAGGTTACAAAGCAATATCTTCACTTATAATTTTATATTTTTCATTCAATTACCTAAAAATTATATAAATTTAACATAAAAAATAAGAATTTTACATGATATAAATGATAATAAGAATATCTTTACAGCAAAGAATATTCAGATACAAATTTTTCTTTAACATATCAAAGAATATACTTTATATAATGGAGAATGCAATGCCATATATCTTCATTGTTTACCCCATTTAGTATATTTATAAAAAGAAAAATAAAGAAAACTAAATGACGTGATAAACAATAAAAAAAATAAATCTTGATTTTTCTACAGAAAAAAAAAAGTTGTACGAAACTTTCAATTAAGAAAAAACTCAAGCTTTGTGTTAGTTTTTAAACCCTTGGCTTATTATTTTTATTTTTTATTTTTTTATTTTTTAAATCCATTAAATCCTGGGTATTTTTATGACTTATTGCTCTGTCTTCACCAAACAACTGAAAAGATATTGTATCATTTTGCTCTTTGTTTTTTTCGCTTTACTTTAAAAAAGTTTCACTTTTCTTCTGTAATTTTAGAAAATGTTTCACTACTTTTTAGCTTTTTTTTTATTTTAAAAATGTTGTAAATATTGCTGCAGTGATGGAAAATATAAAAATTATATCGAGTACAATAATGTAGAAAGTAATATTACTTGTTTAAATACCGTGATTATATAATTTAAAGGTAGTTAAGACACCACACCCTTAAGTGCTGGGGACTCGGGTTCGAATCCTGATTTTAGGAATTTTCCTAATCAGGGTATATTGGGCCTGTGCCTTGTGGAATTTGTAATGGGTATTTTAAAAAAAGTTTTGAAGCAACAAGGAGAAGGCTCAGAGTACTAACAGGCACCCAGTGGCACACGCAAAAAAAGGCAAGTGTTCTCACCAAGAGGGGTCCGAAACAAATCTTTTATGAGAAAATATTTCCCCAAAAAATTCTCCGAAGAAATGGGACTTCCTAATTCCTAATCTGCCTGGGCACCATGAAGCTAAAACGGGTCACTGCAGGCGCCCAAGTCTTCCTGTGATCGGGAGGTATTGATCCTGCGTCTTGTAGAACTTGTAATGGGAATTTAAAGCAAAAAAGCCTTCTCCCTGTTGCTTCGAGGGATCTGAGTTCGATTCTTCTCAGAAATTTTCACGAGTGAGTTGCACATAAGCTAGTCAAGCTGCTGCAGCTTAGAACCTCACATTTTCATACGTATCATTATTTGATGGAGGGAAAGTCCTGTTACATGTTACAGTTCAGGGCTATAATGAATGTAAGCTGATCCGAATATGTCAGGCCCTTTCATTATCAGCAAGCGCTTATTACGGAACTGGTCAAATCAATGATAAACGTGAGGAAGGGCCCCATTAGAGCGCCCTCCTAAGCATTTCTATTATAAAAATTCTAGAAAAAAATCGCATTTTTTATAATTTAGTAGTCTTGATTTGATTTTAACATCTCCTATAGGAAAACAGGTATTAGGAAGGATTTTAAGAGAACATTTTCTTTCTAAAATAAATTTTAAATACACTTTTATTCAAATACCCAATGCTTATTTATAAATCGAATCAATATTTTATAAGGTTTAAGAATGTAAAGGCTGCAGTTTTAAATCCCCTCTTCGAGTTAAATTAAATTATTTAATTTCTTTTTAAATTTCTTTAGTTTAATGCTTTTATTTTAATAAAAAATAATATCAGGATATATAACACTAAAACTCCCTTTGCAAAATTTGGAGGTATGTGTTTTTTTAATAGGAATCCATTTATCTCTTTGACAATTTCGAAGATTTTTTGTAGTGTCTTTCCAATTTTATTTTGGAATATTTAGGCTTTAAAGTACTCGAAATGGAACGATTTACATCACACAACAAGTCACATTACTTGAATTTAAATTTAGTAGAAGGAATTCTTATGTTAACCACAGACAACATGAGTAGTAATGGAGACTAGTTTCTGGTCTTATTGTTAACAGTAGCATTACCTTTGACCTCAAGATGCTTCAGTCCTCTTCTACACGAGCCTGATGTTATAAACCCGCACATTTCTAAATATAATTTAATTCTTTCTTGATAATTTTGATTAATTTCTCTAATATAGTGGTCCCTTACGACGTTCCCTTACATAGTTTTATATTTTTCATGGTATACGTGGAGGATTGAAAGTAACTAGACGTTGAGAAATTGCTAAACTTTTTGTAATATTCATGTGGTTATAACAAAATTTATGTTTTTATGTACATCAATCAATGAAATTTTGTAATTCCTGCATCTGATAGTGGGCATTGACGGGGAGAGGCTACACGCTTAGTAGCAAAAAAGTATGACCGACAGCTTGTCTGATGGGGATCAAACGCAGATTGCTGTACGCTATGAGGTGTGGAAATCAGTGGTTGCTGTGTAGAGATGGTGGCACACGGTAAAGGGACGTCATGCCACAATCCGTCCGGAAACAATTAAGAATTGTCTTTCAAAGCCACAGATTCGGTTGCAGACACACAGAAAAGTGGCCGTCCATATATCACGGCTTGAGGAAAACGTGTTGTTGGAGAATGACTCCTTTGTCTATATCAAATTATAAAGTATTCCTCCTTATTTCCAAGGTAAACCTTAAATAATTATCATCATTTGTATTTTATAAATGAAGAAATTATAGCGATTTCTCAATGCCTAATTACTTATCACCCACCTTGTAGTAGTCACTTAGAAAAATTTGATACACATGTTTTAACTTGTACCTTAGACAAATGTGATAAACAAAGACACGGTAGACTTCAAAATGCATGATTTAATGTTTATTTTTTACTTCTAACCCCGTTTCAAGCAAATTCATGCCATATGTTAATAGGAGACGTAGGAAGTGAAGGAGGAGGAGGAGGAGGAAGAATAGACGAAGGATTAAGTAAGGAAGAGGAGGAGAAGAAATGGAAAAAAGTGTTTAAAAGCAAGATGGATTCTAAAGATAGTAGGAATGTAAAAAAGAAAAGGAAAAGGGAAGGAAGAGGAGAAGCATTTAATTGCAAGATGGATCCCGAAGATGGCAAGTACTCACATATATATTTACAAACACAATTTTATTGGTTTTTTTTTTTGAAATTTTAAATTATAACATTTATTAGTAAAATTAATGTATGTTCTATTATTTATAATATTTTATCTATTAAAATTTTCATGAAAGTTTATGAAGTTCCATTATCCAAAAAGAAAACAAAAATAAATAATAATTTTAATTCTTAGTTAATTATTATTATTAAAGTTAAAATGAGTATTAATATCACATCAATACAATACAAAAGGATTTTCTTGTATTATTAAAAAGTTATAAAGAATATAATTATGATAATAATAATTTATGGAAAATCGATATTTATTTAGTTTGTAGTTTATTATAAGTATCTTCTCGTTTATGGTTAAAGAACACGAAGAAAATTTAATTTAAATAACTTTAAACTATTTAAAGTTATAAAATGTTTTTAAATTTAAAAATTCAATTTTTATAACTTAAAAAAATTTTCTTCAGGAAATATCTTACAAATTTGATAAAGTATCACCTCCAATAACGACCACCTCTAATCAGTGGCCACTTTTTCAGGTACCTTTTCTTCCTTAAACAAAAATGAGTACAAAATAACCCTCTAACAACGGCTATTTTTTATATTCTCGCCAGTGGCCATTGTTCAAAGGTTATATATATATATATATATACACC